>NW_027069931.1:322565-506054 GCF_002906115.3 Quercus suber | reverse complement strand
AGATAAATTCGGAATTAAAAGAAAAAAAAAAAAGAAAAAAAAAAAGAAAAAGAAAACATTAAGGGAACGACCCCTTCCCCTGAAATCAAAACAAAACAAAGAAGGAGCTTGCAGTTCCAAGAGGAATAGGAAGAAGAGGGAGAAGAGGTAGAAGGATTTTGTTCGGTTTGTCTATGTGTTTGTCTAAATCTCCAATATCTTTTCATTTTTCTGCAGGTTTTTCTTAGCAACCAGACACAAAGAAAGGGATAGAGAGAGGGCGTGAAACATAGAAGCCACGAATGGCAAGATCGGTTTTTCTCGGTGGTCGAGCTCGAACTTCGATGATACTGCAGCTCAGTTTAGAGATCCTCTTTCTCCTCTGGTTAAAGCCTGAACCAGTGAACCTAGTTTAGTTTGTCCATTATACACTGCAAAGCGTCAAGGCTCAAGATTCTTTTTATCCTTAAAAAAAATTATTTATAAATAACTTAAATAAGCCGAGAGGGGGAATCTGGTAATCAATCTGTGGAATTGTATTTGTGAGAGTTGTAATAATCAGGAATTGAATTGGGTTAGTAGTGGATTCGAACGGTTTTGTCGCCGCTGCAAGAGGCGAAGACGAGAGGGGTTTTGGCGATGCCAGTGGCCAGGTTCCAAGCGAGGCTCCATACTCTGTCGGTGTGGCCTTCGAGAGTTTGGAGTAGTTTCATCTCGCAAGCTCCTTCGTAAAACTCCATGGAGAGTTGAGTGAAGAGACTATGAAGAGTGTGTGAAAAAGAAGATTTTGAGATTTGGGGGTTTGGGTGCTCTTCGTGTGCACTGTGTAGTTTTGATTCAGGGGAAGGGGATTTTTTAGAAAATAACTACAAAATCCAAATAATATTATTAGTTAGACAACGTTTCAAACATATTGCATTTCTAACAATTCGACTTCAGAGGAGTTGATTTTATTGTTCATATCTATTTTTTGCCAGTTGAGTAGATAAAGAAATCGAGTCCTTTGTACTCATTTTTTATACATAGAAATCGACTTCAGTGGAGTCTTTTTCAATACAAAGAAAATGACTCCACACTGGAGTCGTTTTCTTTGTATTTAAAACGACTCCACTGAAGTCGATTTGCAAAAAACACACTCCACACAACTAGCTCTTCAGTTGTGTTAAAAAACCCCATACCGTCATAGAAGAACCCAGCAAACGAACCCAGCAACACCGACTAGCAAACGAACGCAGGCGTCGACGAGCGTGTTCTTCTCCTCCACTGATCCGATCTGAGCGTGTTAGACATTTGCTCGTCGGTGTTGCTAGGGTTCGTTGGGGTTTGGTGAATCGGCGCCTGGGTTCCTTCGTTTGCTCGTCGGTGTTGCTGGGTTCGTCGGTCAGAATTGGCGCCTAGGTTCGTCAGCAAGAAACCCAGGCGCCTGGGTTCGTTTGTTCTTTGTTCTGTGATGGTAAAGGATAGGGTTTTTTATAGATGGAAAACGAGTTCAGTGGACTCGTTTTCCATGTATAGAAATCGAGTCCACTGGACTCGATTTCTATGTATGAAAATCAAGTCCAATGAACTCGATTTTTCCACCTCAGCCACGGGTAAAGTAGGCGAATGAATAGTGAAATCGATTTCTCTGAACTCGAATTGTTATAAACCAAAATAGTTTCAAACGTTGCCTAACTTATGATATTGTTTGGATTTTATTGTTATTTTTTTAAAAATCCCCAGGGGAAGGGGAACAACGATTGGTTTTTTTTTTTTTTTTTTTTTTTTAACTAAAAAAATAAAAAAGCAAAACCGCGTTGTTTCAGGAGTTTTAACCACAGTCACTAACTGAATTGAATCGGAACTTTTGACAAAAATTGAAAGTTAAAGAATTGAATTGACAGAACTAAAAATTAAAAAATTGAAATAAAAAATTGTGAAAATTAGAAGGTTAATTTTTATATTTTTGCCTAAATTTTTTCTGTACTAACCATGTCACTGCCACCCATGACCCACACGGAGCTTTTTTTCTTCCCCTATTCTGAGCAGTAGACTTTGAAGCGTTAACTCTCTAGTAAGTTAAAACTTAAAAGTAGTAGAATTTAACAGAATAAAGTCAATAAACAATAACGGCTAGATTTTAAATAACAATAGTTCATCTTATTTAAAAGGACGCATACAAATATACAATGGTACAGTAGTGATGATTCAAGGATCTAAAAATCAGATAGTCGTGATGATTCTTGTAAATTCTATGTCATAAAATTAGCCTTCACGAACTTAAGGGCTTTTTTAAAGGGTTTTTAAAAACTATTTTCAGTTCAATATTTTTTTGAAAGAGGAAAAAAAAAACAGAAAACGCTTATAAGCATCTTAGCTCTGCATTCAGAATATATCAGTTGTGAGAATGATACGTCCTGCATCTTATTCTTCTCTTTTAATTAAGTGGATCAATAGTTCTTTGACTTAAATTATGTAAACAGTCACTTATTCGAGAGTGTCATACTGAAATTACAAGTTTCATGGAACTACACTGTTATATTTCATTATTGATGACATTAATGAATTAAGAATTTAAGATCCTTTAGAATTCTTGAAGTACTATTTTCTAAATAATAATAAAAGAAATCTCAAGGTACTCCACCATAGATTTTTTTTAAATTTTTTCTATTCATCTTGGTATTTAAAAACACGATGATCATTGTTTTGGTATTTATTTAAACATTGAAAAGTACAACAAATACAATTCACTCATTCAAAATATACATGTAAGATTTTGGAAACTCTATGATAAACTTCCCCTAAAAACATCCTAATCATGCATATACTATATAGACAATTTCCATTTGATGTATATAGCTTTTTGGGTTTGGCTCATCTATGCTAACTAAGACCATAACAGTTTGTTACCACCATGTATTAGTTTGAGGGGGCATAGATAAGACCCATAACGGTAATATGCACATAGAACATGTTTTCCAACTTCTAAGTGTCAAATGACAGCCATGCCAAGATTGATTAACCTAAATTGTGAGAAATTATTTGGTACACTTGAAGTACTATATCTTCTCATATAAATATGAATCTCATGTATGAGATATATTTATATGTGTGAAGATGGTATAGTACACCGAGTACATTGAATAATTTACATACTTTTGAAATTTAACAAAGCTCATAGGATATTCTCTAATTCCTTTTTAAACGATGCTTAATTGTTTGCAAATCTTTGCATTACAACCATATGACATTTAGTTGCGAGTTACTTTGTTTAGGGCCTCAGCCTATGAATGGTAATCCTCAAAGATCTTCTCTATTTTACTTGAAATGAAAAAAAGTACGTCTTTAACATCTTTTTTTCAAGCCGATGAATACAACATTAGGGATTCTTGTGGAAGTCCATGCAATTCAGCAGAAAAAGCAAAAGATTAATGGAGCCTATTGCCTTTCATTTTAGTTAGACTTTATAATAATGATCTCTGCCAAATGTTAGTGTTAAAGTAAGTTGAAACTGTCAGCTTATTATTTACTTTCACAAATTTTGTACTCGATGATTTGTTTTTCTTTCAGTCCGAGATTCCACTAACTTTTCTGTAAGTCCCACTTGCTCCACTCTTTAATTATCGTCAAATTGAATTGCTATTTTATATTTTCCAATCTTTATAATTTCTCTTTCCCAGTTTTGCTGGCCAAATGCGCTTCGTTCTTTATGTATGCTGGACCCATAAGCAAACATTTGAATTCAAATCCCCATCCTCTTTATTCCTTTTGCAAAACTCTTTCAAAATCAGTCTATAACGTTACAACTTATTAGCATTAGATTATTAGTGTTGTAATCATAGCTTACTTTGAATTCATCAATGGCCCACTATTACACTTTTTTTTTTTTTGAGGGGGCACTATTACACTTATGATTGAAGTAATTATTCTCATTTAATATCTTTTACTGTTTTACCACACTCCGTATTGTTAAATGAGTCTTGTAAAATGCCTATTGAGTTTATAGGATAGTTTCAGTGTATCATTTGGGAAATAAGTAGATTGAAAATTGCTATGTTTTTGAGAGGAGTATACTGAAAACCAATAATATCTAGCAATATTTTTGTACATGTTGAAATTATTCATGGTATAGCAAAATCCAATCCACTAATTGAGCGGATTTCACAATTAATGAATAAAATTTTAAGAACTTCACATTAAACTTACTCATGGACTTGTAGATGATTTTAATCGTTCTTTAATCCTGAACAAGGTTTTGAAATATTAAATATTTAATTATGAGTTATAATGTACGTTATTTGAAAAAAAAAAATATTTAAATATCAATCATTGGCACATGCTTAAAGGTAATTGTATGGTTTGATATATATATATATATATATATATATATGTATGTATATATATATGAACGTATGTTCTATTCGATAATAATTGTTATGTATTATCATGTGTAAGATGCCAATGGGTTTTTAATATAGAAATTTTATTTTGATGTAGGCTAAATTTGATATTGATATTTGTGTGTTGCATTTTATTTTTCAAAAAAGAGCTAAAAACAACCATTGTTTAACAAATGATTTAAATGATTATCAGCTTTCTAACTAAATTAGTACCTGTTAGTATTTTCAACGGAAATGTCCAAGGCCCAAGGGTAAGGGTTCAAATTGTAAATCCCTCTTCTCCATTGTAATTATTAGATTATAAATAAAAATAAAAAGATTTGAATGTAACTTTAAAGGTGGGTTTCAGTTAGTTTGGTAAAATTTTTTGTTGTCAGATAAGAGATTTAGGGTTTAAACTTTACTTATGCTAAAAAACAATTGGTATCTTTGGCTTGATAATAAAGAATAATAATTATAAAGCAGTCTTCATAAACTAAAATTATATTGCATCTATATATATAAAAAAAAAAAACTTTAACAATTTAATTTAATTTTATTGATTCAGCGAAACCATCCTTAGAGACTTTTACACATTTGTTTTTTACATACCCGCAGAGTAGGCAATTTTGTAGCTCACAATTTAGCTAAACATGCTACATGCTAGACATGTTAGAGGTTATCAATGTGGATGAAAGATGTTCCTTCACACATTCATGATGTTCTTATAGCCGATAATGGCTAAGTTTTTTTTTTCAATAAAGTTTCTAGTATTTCTTCTCAAAAAAAAAAAAAAAAAAAAAATCCGTCTTGGGGTCAATTCAATATTCTCAATAGTCCAGCGGCTAACTTACAAAAAGCCATCACTTTAAATTTGAAATACAACTAATCTATTTCCAACGCATGTTTTTGTTTTTTTTTTTTTTTTTTTTTTTTTTTTTTTGGGTACTATCAAAGCATGATAATAAGGAACCAAACATATTATATAAAACTATAAAAGCACTAATTAACTAACAAGGAATGAAAGATACATGCATGCACTTTTTTGATTTCTAAGCAATTGGCGAACTCAGGGTGGAATGTCTCTCTTTCTCGCTCCTATGACAGTCTTTTGATCTTGAATCATTTTCTTGAAACCTCCACCTGTTATATACCTTCTCTTGAAGATGGTTGCTTGTTGATAGATCTTCGTTCCAATGGCAGTGTTGATTGATGCAAACTCCTAAAAAACTAATTGAATTGGATCTTTATTGCTGATTCCTATGGATGCTAGGGTGATTTGTGTGCTGTGGAAAGGTGTGTGATGAACAATATGCAGAAAATAAAGAAAATTTATGGCGTCGGGTGATGGGCAGGTAGGTAATCTAGGATCCAGGGATTCTCTAAACTACAATAAGTGAAAACTAGGACCCCTTCTCAGTTGGGATACCTCTCCTATTTACAGAGAGGACTATCTTAATTCATTTTACAGCTCAAAAATTGTAGAATTGGTAGTATTATCTCATATTTTCTCTCACAAAAATCAGAAAAAAGAAAATCATATAGAAATTATAAAAAAAAAAAAGAATTGCAAACCTGGAACTATAGTGCCAATTGGCACTAAGGTTGAATAGATTGGCTCTCTTGTAGTTACCAAAGTGTCAACTGTTTGATGATTGGTAAAAAGTCCCATTTTCAATAAGTATGACCATGTGTTTGGTCATGTTCAAAGGAGAGCAACTAGTGCACTAGTAAAAGAGATTGAGTTGATTCAAGTTGAGGGAACCAAAAAATGCAGGGGAAGACCAAAAAGAACTTTAGAAGTAATAAAAAAGGACATGTCAATTAAGGAAGTAATAAAGACAAAGAGTATGACTTCTATTAGAATAGAATAGAAGAAAAGAATAAGTGTGGCCGAATCTTATTAATCTCTTGAGGATTCATAGCTAACCCCAAAATATTTGGGAATAAGGCTTTGTTGTTATTGTTTTATAACCATTGATTTGAACACAAAATAAGACCATTCATAATAATAGGATCATTCATACAAAAAACAAAAGATCTAACACTGTTTTGAACACACAAAAAGACCAATTTACTGTTAATTGTTCTATGACCACTTAAAATATGGATTTTAGGGTCAAGTAATTCCACTTGTGTAAAATTACCATTTTACCCATGGTGCTAAAAAAGGTGTAAATTTAAAAAAATAATAATAATATAAGGGTTGCAAAATGGGGTGTCTACACATGGCCCTTACACTGGGCTTGAACAAATTAGGATATTGATGTATTTTACATGGACAACTTAGTGCGCTGATCATCTGGACATTTGGTTCCATTAATTACTTTTTTCATCTTCCTGATAGTAATTTGAGCAGTTGTGAAGGTCTAACATTTTTTGGCTTATGTCTGTAGGGAAGTAGATGACTTACGAACAGAACTTAGAAAGTATTTGAACTTTAGTCAAGCTACAACTGATTCTGTAAGTATAGCTGTGAGTTATAGAAAGAAGGGTTGTTGAGGTAGCTTAACCTTTGTATTTTGGTGATTTATTTTCTTTTGCACTTTTTGCAGGTAGCAGATTCTTTCTCCAAGGATCATGAGGAATTTATGCAGACAGATAATTATTCATTGGTGAGAAATTATACCAACTTGTTTTCAGTGAGATGTTCAATTAATTTTTAAAGATTGCCACAAGCAGAAACTGGTAACTTTTGGAAAAATACATGATCTTTGCTGTTGCATTTTCTGTGCATGTACAGTTTCATACTGTTTACATAGCATCACATTGCCTTAGCACGCTTTGGCAAATGAATCATGTGAAGTCTATGGCTTTCTTTCTTTCTTTTTTTTGGTCATGTTGACAAGGAAAGAGAAGATTCATAGCCCAAGGAGACAATTCTGCGCGCATGCCTGACCACAAATGTTTTATCTTCCTGACAATAACTATTCTTTTATGTCTTAAACTAAAAACAATGATCTCCTGAAAATGCCATGTATAAGTTTCCCGGATGTTTTGACAGAATAATTTTTTTTTTTGTTCATTTCTCAGAAGATATTTTTACAAGCTAGAAAGCATGCTAGTTTGGGATGTATTAAAGGGAGGCACTTACATGGATGACATATTTCAATTCTTTCTTCTTTGTTGTAATTTATGATTAATCACCACATTTACAGGAAGAAAACATATCCATCCAAAGTGACTCCATAGATGATACAGCATCTTATACCCAGACAGATGATGGGGCTTTACAAAATAGGATTTACCAGAATGCAGCAACGCAGCCTGATTATACTCAAAAGGAGTTGAATGATGCTAGATTGTTGATTAAAGCAATGGAGTCTGAGCAGCTCCATCTAATTACTGAGCTGCAGCATACACAGGAGGAGAATCAAAGACTTATGGAAATGGAAATCAACAAGGACAAGGTAGACAAACAATCTGTACCAGAACTTCAAAGTCAGTTCCTGACATCAGGTAATTTAGAAATATGCAACATGGGCTCGCTGATGGAGGGAAATGAAGACATTGACAGAATGGCCCTGCAAGCCAAGTTGGACAAAATCACTAGGGACCTTGAGGAGGTCAGATCACTTAATAATCAATATCAAGAGGATCAGGCGTTCCAGTTGTCTAAGCAGCATGAAATTGAACAAGTCTGTGAACAGGTTGAGATGGAGACTAGCAGAACAATTCTTCACTTGCAGGAAGATGTTGCTGCTCTACAGTTGGAACTTCATCAAAGGTTATGTTGCATGACTCAAGAAAATACAAGACTAAGAAACACAATAGCAGCTAAAGAGGGGGAAATCAAGGCACTTTGTATGGAGTGGGAAAGGGCAACCTTGGAACTAACAAGCTTCCTTGTGGATGGTTCTAAATCCCTCAGAGATGCCTCTGGTCAGATAGAAGGTATTGCAAGTTCATTTCCCCAGGCTAGTTGTTGCATTAGTGAACATGTAGAGAGGGCTGCCAGGGTTTGCATGGAGAAGGAAGAAAGTATTCTACTCTTAGAAAAAAGCTTGGAAGATGCACAAAGAATGGTTGTTGAAATGGAGCTGAAGTTAAATTCCTTGAAGGAAGCAACAATGGCTTTAAATGAATTCCAGCAACTAGATACTGATGAGAGCACTGAACAGGAAATCCATTCAAGCATTCTGTTAAATGAGAACACCAGCATGGTAAAGATGCAAGAAAGAAAGTACAAAATCAAGAAGGATCATGTTACTGAAGCAGAAAAATCTGCTATTGCTGCTTTGCTTCATGGTCAGAGAAATGACATTGAGAAAGATATTACAATATCAAATTTGGCTAATCCCACTGATGTGGGCAATCATAAGCTTTCAGGGATGAAGGCTGACACTAATGTTTTAGCACTGGAGGAGGTTAAGGATCAACTGAAGTTGGCCAGATTAGGAGTATTGGAGTCTGATAATGCTATTTGTGAATTTTATACTGATCTAGAAACGCATATAGCTAGCCTTCAAATTGATGTCTGTGAAGCTTCTACTGCATATAGCAAGTCAGTTCAAGACTTGGTGAAAGAGATTCATGAGATGAGGAAGATATATATGGAATTGAGAGAGAATCATAAAAATTCTCAGTTTTGCAGAGTTGAATCACTCTCAATGAAACCAGATAAATATCTGAAGTTTGAGAAACAGGATGACATGCTGAATCAGATAAGGGATAAACTTACTGAAACAAATGATGTACTGAACCTTATTAAAGATTGCGTCAAAACAAAAGAAAATGTGTTTGAGTGTATCTCAGTGGATGAAGATTTGATAGAAGCAGAAGCATGGAGTGCTGATTGTTCTGTCTCTGGCTCAGAGTTTTCAACTGAAAGTGTTGCTTCAGGAATCCAATTGGATGACATCTTATACACTTGCCACTCTAGGGTTCCTGCAGGGATAAATATGACAGACCTGAGTGTTGATAGAGGCTCAGTGGTTCAGTGTGATGATCAAGAATCTGAAAAGTCAAAGAAGCTACCAAAGTCTTCAAATGTTCAGAATGACGCAACACGATTCTGCCTGAGAAAGGAATTAGAGTTGGCATTCTGTGCTTTTAGTAAACTATACGTTCAGTTAGCCACACTACTCAGTGAGTCAGATGTTGGAGATTGCTCTATCCGACAAGGTACATTTTTCCTTGAACCACTTGAATTTGGACATATTTTATTAGAAATAAAATTTTTGGAAGGGACTTAATTAAACTCCTGATGGATGGCAGAGTTGATACATGTTCCATATATTAAGTTGGGAATGGAGAAAGCTGAAGCAGGTCGCTATAATACAAGGGAGGTACAGATCAATTTCTAACTACTACTTTATGAAATTATTTGCATAAATAAGATCAAAGTAGATGTTTCAAGGGCCAATAACAAAATTTTTGTTACTCACATTCGTCAAACTTTCATTGGTAAGATCATTGACCTCTTACTCGGTGCAATGTTTCTTGACGTGCAGGTAGTTGCTGATGAGAAAATTAACAATGCTAGTAGCTTCTTAACCAAATTTGAGGAAGCCCATGCTACAATGAGAGAAGCTGATTTGATGTTAAATGCTTTGCTGAAGGCAAATGATAGTGCAAACCAATTGGCTGGTATGTGGAAGCAAGCTGGTGAGGAGCTGTTGGTAGAGAGAGCAAGCTTGATTGAAGAAGTTGCACAACTTAAGTCATCAATACGTTTGAAAGAAGGAGAGAACGAATTACTGAAGGATCAAATCAGTTATGGTTTGGCAGAGATGACAAACTCATTTTCTTTGCTTGAAGAGTGTTTTTTGCAAATGCAAAAGACTGTGGATGAGAGGTTCAACATGATGTATTCTGATGCCTTATCTATGGGACAGGAGATGCTGTACTTAGTTAGAAACTCCAGTTCATCGCTAGAAGATATTTGCACTAGGATAATGGAGAAAGAACTAACTTTGTTTGTGCTGTACCAGTGCTATGTAGGGGACTTTGTCAGCAAACTCCCACATTTTAATGCACATCGTGGTTTGTATCCATTCAAACATCAAGAATGCTGTCCAGCAAGAAATCTGCAAACTATTTCCTCTAGTGATAAGGATGACATTGCCAGTGAGAGAATCATGGATCAAAGAGATGGAAGTAAAATAGTCAGGAAGTTGGAAGAGGAAGAACTGGGATTATCTGATGACAATCTCATTTATGAGAACTTGGCATTAAAAAAAGAATTGAAACGGAAAGAAGTTTTATTAGAGGGTTTGCTTTTTGATTTTACGTTGTTGCAGGAATCAGCCTCCACTACAATGGATATCAAAGATGAAACTGAAAAGCTAATATTTTCTTTAAGTCAAGTTCGACATGAGCTAGAGATGAAAACTAGTCAGCTTGATGAGTTGCTGGTTGAATATAGGAAACTTGAAGGTCATCTAGCTGATACTGAAAAGGCTTTGTTTATATCAAATTCTGATCTTGAGCAGGCTAAAGAAATGGTAGACAGTTATTCAGATCAAAATGCTGAGTTGAAGGTGCTTTTAAAAGATTCCTATTTGAAAAAATCTGAAACTGAAGAGCTATTGGATGAACAAAAGCAGGTGGTCAAAGGTTTGGAAAAAGAAATTCTTCATTTAACTTCTTCAGCTGAACAAAAATCAATCTCTTTGGTTAAAGGCGTTGAAGATGATTTGAGGAGGGTTATTAGCGAAAGAGACCAACTTTATGAAGAAGTCCAATCGTTGAATGATAAGCTTGAGATGGCTTATGCATTTGCTGATGAAAAGGAAGCTATTGCTGTTGAAGCTCGCCAGGTTTGTGTTTAGGAACTTCTCTCTCTCTCTCTCTCTCTCTCTCTCTCTATATATATATATATATATATACACATATATATAGCTCTGTCTCTGTCTCTGTCTCTCTCTCACACACACACACTCTTTTTGAAATTTATTTATTAAGAATATGCATGTGGATTTTCTCCTGGGTTGATCTGGAATTTAATTTTGTAGGAGTCAGAGGCAAGTAAAGTATATGCTGAACAAAAGGAAGAGGAGGTTAAGATTTTAGAACATTCTGTTGAGGAGCTCGAGTATACCATAAATGTATTGGAGAAAAAGGTTTGCTCCAATGCATTATCTTCTTTTCATCTAATGTGTAAATGCTATTCCTCTATGTTTAATGTGGTCTATTTGGAGGGAATCCATGCTAGATAGTTTGATGGGATTGAAGCATCTTAGCTTCATTTGAAACTCTTCTTTTTTAGTTCTTTGTCTGAGTGGTTGAGGGATATTGGGGATTGTTGTTCTTCATTTTTAGAGTTCCTAAATATTTGTGTTTTTGCTCTTAATTTTGTTGCATTGTTTACTTCCCATGTATTCAGGTTTGTCCATTTTCTTTATAAAAAAAAAATCTTATTATCTATCCCAGAGCTTTGATGAACAGCTACTAAATGTTGTATTAGAAGTACATTTGGCTGCATGCAAACTGGCATAGTCTCAGTTGTGTACGTCACTTACGATATATGTGTGTGTGCGCGCGCTTTTGGCTGTCTTGGCTACTGATTTCTAGTAATATTTTCTTATGCAACTGGTGTGGAATGTTTCCTCCCTTAGGTATATGAAATGGATGAGGAGGTGGAAAGGCATCGATTGATCAGAGATTCGCTGGAACTGGAACTCCAAGCTTTGAGACAGAGATTGGCATCTGTTGAGAACTTCACCGAGAATGTGGATTCAGGAAACAGTAATGTTGAACACACTGAAGAGCACATATCTAGGTCAGTAATGCTGTCTTCTTCCTTGATTTGGAATATTTCTTATTTGCATTTACTTTCCCTTGGATTGAAAGAAAGAAAATATTCTGATGTAGACAGCTGTATTGTAGGTTACTAGAAATTCATGAGGCACAGAAAAGGATAAAACTTCTTGAAGAGGAAAAAGGAGAACAGGACAAAGAGGTGCTTTTCTAACTTGCTAGTATTTTTAATTGTCACTAGAAGTCTTTTGAATTGTAGAACACTATATTACATCATCTGCTTTCTCTGCTCTAACACTGAGATTTTGACTATTGTGAAGATCAAACAATACAAAGAGTACATCGCTGAACTTGTATTGCATGCTGAAGCCCAGGCATCCCAGTACCAACAAAAGGTACTATACTGGACATTCGCACTAAATTTAAAATAGCATGGAATCAGTTTGATTTATATCCTTGGGTATATATCTTAGGATTCCAAAGTTAATTGCCCTGTGCCAATATCTCGTATACTTGTTAGTCAGAAGACAGCCATTTTCCAGTTACTGACATCCTTGAGCATATATCTTAGTGTTTAAATTAGATGTTGACTTTCAATAATCTGTTCATCATTAATGAACGGTTTACATGTTTATCTTGACTTACTATCTCTATGCACAAATTCTACAGTACAAGACTCTGGAGGCCATGGTTCATGAAGTAAAAACTGATATGTCATGTTCAACATCAATTGCTGCAACAATAGATAAAAGTGAGAGAAACACAACTAGGACAAGGGGCTCCAGCTCACCATTCAGATGCATTTCAAATTTGGTTCAGCAGATGAATTTGGAAAAGGATCAGGAATTGTCAGTGGCCAGGCTTCGTATAGAGGAGTTAGAGGCATTGGTGGCAAGTCGGCAGAAAGAGGTTTGATAATCTTTCTCCTTTCTATAGATTTGTTAACACCACTGCAATAACCTGCTGGTATTGGCAGTGCCATTTTCTTGGGTGGTTTTATTCTATTTAGCAATTCATCCTTATAACAAAGATCCTCTCTCACACTCTCAACCCGGTAGTGCACTTAACCATATCATGCATGTATATATGCTCCCTTTAAAAGAGTGTTAATTATATCTATGCTGGAAGCAGATATGCACGCTGAATACAAGGCTGGCAGCAGCAGAAAGCATGACACATGATGTCATTCGGGATTTACTTGGTGTGAAATTGGACATGACTAACTATGCAGTAAGTTTTAGACTTGTATTTTAAAGTGTGAATGTTAATAGCTGCATTTCTCATTTGTTTGCTTTCTGTTTGGTGCATTGTAGAACTTAATAGACCAGTGTCAGGTTCAAAAGTTAGTGGAGGAGGCTCATCAGCAAACAGAAGAATTCCTGGCGAAGGTGGTTATAGGAAAAACCTTTGATAAATACCTTTGATTCATCACTCATTTGGTTTAGTTGTGGTCCTAATATATGTGCTCACTGTGTCAGGAGCAAGAAAATCTCAATTTGAGAAAGCAGATTAATGATCTACTCGAGGAAAGAGAGAGGTTAGACTCTGAAGGTCCAATCATTCACCCCCATATAATTGTATTACATACACTGCCTATAATATCAAAATGGGAATCCAGACGCAGATTATCTAAAAACTCGAAGTTCATCTTAGAGAAAAAAAAGATCAATGGCAAGGAATTATGTTTGATCTAACTCCATATTTAGAAAACCTTGTCACTTACTAGTGCACCCTTTTGGGTTGGTTTGAAGTTTTGAATTAATTGTCAAAGGAAACCTTGCGGGGTCTGTGACTATCAACTGGAATCTCCCATGTTTTTATGAAGGGAGATATAAATGATCTAGTCATGTCATATAATGGCCTGTGCAATGTTTAGCTTTAATTATCTTTTGCCCATTTCTAAATCGTTGTTTTACTAGGTCTTTCCCTTTGTGTTATATACTCGGTATATGTTACAGGAACTTGGTAGACATGTTTCTAGGGAATATATTACTCTTGTCGTCAAAGGCACACTTATATATGCTACCAATTACCTAAGAGTAAGATATTTCCATGGAGCATTGCCTGTCAGACATGAGTAAAGACGAAGCTAAGGGTGCATTCATACTGACACCTCTCTGGACACATCATAGTGACACCTGTGTTTGGCACAACTGTGTTACTTGACTCCTTTGAGGTGTCTATGAAACACAACTGATGTTAATAGTCCCTAGGGTTTACAATTGTTGCTCTTATCATTTTAGACTTCCTACGTGACACCAAAGCTGACATTTTTCTTTTCAGTAGAAAGTCTAATGATTTCATGATCTTGCACCATCTTCTTAGTTGGTTTCAATGTATGTCTTGTTGCTGTAGTTGCATATCGGAGATAAATAAGAAAGAAGCAGATATATTTACTTTCCAGCTGAATGTAGAGCAACTCCAAGAGCGGGATCAATTGCTCTCTGCACAGAATGAGATGTTAAAGGTAGGATAATTACTGTAAACCACTTAACTTGTAACCTTGAATTGATAGATTTAGCTGATAGTCTAGTTTCTGTAGATGAAGTTTATCCCAATCTTTCTGCTACTTTATTTTGTAGATGGACAAGAACAATCTTAAGAGGAGGGTAGCAGAACTGGATGAGATGGTAAAATCACTTCTTCAAGCACCTAGTATGCAACAGCAAACTCAACTGTCCTCAAAGAACCACCGTGTAAGATTAACTGTTAATGACGGTTTGTTTATTTGTTTGTTTTTTTGATAATTCAGTTGTTACAACATCTGAGAAAATGGAGATTTGAACTTTGGTTTTCCTTGTAAAGGAGACTAGTTAATACATTAAAGTTGTTAAACTCTTGGCCATCTTACCTGCCATTTTCACCATAACGGACTAACAACTAATGCATTAAAGTTCTTTTTTTAAATCTTACAGGACAACAGCTCATTGAAACCGGGTGATGGTGATTTCACTAAAAGGCTGGCTCATTCTGAAAAGCTTCTTTCTCATGTAAATGACGAAATTGCTCAGTATCGCCGGTCCAGTGGACATGGAATTAGAAACAAAAGATAGGCGATTCATATAACCCCAGTTGCTATGGTAATTACGTCATTTTATCTTCCTTTCGTACATTCTATCAATCTCAGGAACTCTTGATGTCGACCAGGACGCACAGGGCTTGTGTGGACAGCCATAGAACAGGTGCGTAGACTGATATACATTGTCTACCAAAGGAAGGTGGTATCTTAGAACTGGCCCGGTTTGATTGATTGAAAGGTAGTAACTGTATGATAATGCATAATCTTCCCGGAAGCAACTAACTACCCCTAATTATCTTTGATCATTACACACTTCTTCATTTGATAACTTTGGTTATTGTTCTTTGGTATATAAAATTCACCATCCCTGCAAGTTAGGTTTACAAATTAAAAAAGAAAAAGAACGTAAAATGTAAGAATCCAATCAATCCAACCTTAGACTGGATGCTCCGTTGCTTTTTATCTGTAAAATTTAATAATTTATCTGATGTAAAATGAAAATCCATTCTCAAGATAACCGGAATAAAATATCAACACTGCATGCTGAGCAGGTTACAAAATATATAGCTTCCTTTAATAGTTGCATTTCTGTGCAGATAATCAGTGAGCAGTACATTTCCATGCGAACTACAAGGCAGACTCTCAACATTTAAGTTGTAAATGTTATTTCCTCATTTTAATTTAATTTTTGGATGAGTGAATTGGATTAATTTGGTGGTTTTTTTCATCATAAGTGTGATTTGCTAGTCCATTGTTGATTATCCTAACTAGGACGGGGGTGCTATTCAATTTAAACTCTCGATTTTCTACCATACACGCCATTGAATGTAAATATTATAATCTCTGTATTTGAATATTTAAAGCCTGGAAAGTTTCAACCGTTTACCACCTGCAAATGACCTGTAATGTTGTGTGTTAGAGAGGATTCACAAACTTCTGAATTAAAAGATCAAGTGAGTTGGCAGCAAACAACCAGATTATCTTTCTCAAGCCTTCACCCTTTCAAAAAAACAACAAATGCAGATTATGAATGCATTTAGCTCAACAAACGCCAACAGCTTCCAGGCTGCATAAGTTCAAACTAATGAGCAAAAACTGACAATATTAAGTCAGACACAAAAATCCCTGTAAGAATTAGTCAAAAGCAAACGTATCCATCATTCAGGCAAAGAGTATCACACTATTAAAGAATATATTAAATCAGAGTTGATATTGTGTCAAAGGTTTAACTACATATGCACCTACCATGTGCTGAATAGAAATCACCAACACCATTTTCAACTTCTAATAGGTGTTTTGTAAAAATAAAAACTAATCAGTATTCAGTAACCAATACTTGTCAATGTTGCCATTTCGCATATCCCATATTCCAGTTAAAAGCTGCCTGATTCCTTAACCGTATTCCAGGTAACTAAATACTGTTTACATGCGGAGAAAAAGAAAAGGAGAGAGAAGGAAAAAAGAAAAAAAAAAGGGCATATACAACTTCCCCAACACTCTTTCTCCTCCAACAAAACCTCCAAGTAAAACATGTTAGACATTACTTACAGGTAAAAAAAGGACGACCAGTGGACAAATCAAATGCCCTGACAACTTCAATCATCAATCTGCTGTAAATGCAAGTTCCTCAGAATGCACGGCCAAATCTTCCACCGTACTGCCCTTTTGTGAAATTTCACCTTGTAGTATTGCACCACTCCCTCCATCACCCATCTGTTGAGTTGCAAATATGTAAAATACAACAATCAGCAGGAATCATAACAATAATACATTAGATTGAAAACTGTTTTTAGTAACTAAGAACCTTCTTGTGAGAAGTAACACACAAGTAACACTTATTTGTTGCTGCCATTCACTATCATACTATGACCTCTTCATCTTTCAATTTACAAAATTGTACATGATTGTGACAACTCAAACCGTAAGATGGTTGATAAGATAATTCAATCAACACAAAGATTATGAAAGTTAATATTTGAAGAAACAATAACATACTAATTTACCTTTAGATTCTCAAACTTGGTAGCTAGCCTCATATACTGATCACGTGCTTCTGGATAATGAACCATGGACCTGACTCTAGCTAGAGCTTTCTCAACTCCAGCATATTTCTGTTTCCGGCCAATTCGCAAGAATTCATACTCATCAGTTTTCTCAATCTTTGCCTTTTCCACTCGGAATCCTCGCAAACCAGACCGTTTCCGCCTCCAGCGCAGTATTGCCTTTTCCACAATACTAACAGACCAAACAACCTTTTTATACTGCTTCCGAACTTGATGTCCCCTAACATGAGCCTGAGATCAATAAGCAGAATAAAAGGAAATTTAGCATCAGCCAAAAATGAAAAACCAAACCTGGTGCTTCAGGGACAGTTTATTTGAAAGAAAATATCCAACTAGTGAAAAAAACAGGAATGGACCAGGATATATCTCCTTCGGAGGGACATAATATTCAAAGT
The DNA here is from genome assembly GCF_002906115.3 of Quercus suber. NCBI lineage: Eukaryota > Viridiplantae > Streptophyta > Magnoliopsida > Fagales > Fagaceae > Quercus > Quercus suber. The sequence continues at coordinate 488,539 of NW_027069931.1, read as the reverse complement.
TAAAACTCTGTGGCTGTGAATAGAAGACAGAACAACTTATGGTAACTTTTGATCGTCCAGAAAGTTATCTGGTAAGCAAACATATTAACTTTATGCATAAAACACTAGAAAATGCCACAAATATGGGAGCACCTGAATTTTCACAATACGATTGCGTATCTTCAGAAACTCTTTTCTTCCCTTCCAACCACGATATCTTTGTTGGATCTTTATAGCTGCAGCAGTATGCAAATAATCCTCATAGTTGTTAAATTTTCGGACCTTGGTCAAAGAACCAAGTGCAACTAGGTCAAGTGAAGAAGCTTCAGGAATATCATTGTTGCTTTTAGTTAATTGTCTGTGATTGAATGATCGAAGCCGGAATTCAGCTTGTATCAGAGCAGCTGCATGAGCTGATTTCCTAACAGCAGCAAGAGATCCTTTCAAAGAAAGATTCTCATTTGCTAACATATCTGATGGAACAATTTGTGCTGCAGTCTCAATAGCCTTTTCAGCTGCAATAGTTGCAGCAACACTGTCCATTACATTTTCATTGAAAGTCAGTGAAGAAAGGTGACTGGTTAGATCTGCTTCTGCCAAATATCCAGCAATCCCTTTATGTCCTCTACTTGATGCTAGATCAGCAGCTGTTTTTCCTCCTGGAGATGTTGATGTTGGGTCATCAACAGCACCCGGAGCAGCACCCAATCTAAGTAGGGTAATGACTGTTTCCTCTCTACAGAAAGAAGAAAAAGAATTATAATGAATTGTATCAATATACAGATTCTTGAGTTGTGCATAAAATATTTAATAGGGGCATAAATGTTCTTCTTTTCATGCTAAAAGAAACTCAAGATCTGGCTAATGTATAGGAAGGGTAAAATAATAAGGGAGTTTATGTCCCTAATAAACATTTTATCCACATTGTTCTCAGTTCGATTTCATTCTTTTAAAAACTAAAACTGAGGCATTTGATAAAGATAGATAACTTGATTGATAAGTTTTATACTTCACGTTTTACATTGGTTATTCAGTAATACATGAATAGTTCAAATTGATATACTAGACAGCCAGATGAAGAAAGGAAATAAGCCATATGAAAGCATTTGAAACCATTACTTAATTCCCCAAGTATACATCAGAAGGCAACAAAATACTTGGAAGAGAATCTAAGAAAACAATCTGACCTCCCAAAATATGATGCCCAGTGAAGCCCAGTTCTTCCGTGTGCATCTCTGAAATTGGGACTGACACCAACAGCGACTATGGGGCGCATGGCCCACTCATAACCAAGAGAAGCTGCCAAATGTATAACACCTTGGCCTTCATTGTCCAAAAGATGTGTTCCTCTACCTCCTTCATGAACTTTACAGATTAGCCACTCATAAAGTCTATCCTTAAATAAACTTTGAATCAATCTATCTCTAGGGTGCATGTGATCACTATTGAAGGCCAAAGAAGTCTCATCAACCCTTCCCCAATCTTTCCCACTGTCACATCTCATTGAATATATGGTACTTTTAAGCTTACATTTATCACAATCCTGAATAGAACAATCCAGCCATTTCCTCACCTGGGCCAAATTTAAAAGTTTTGCTAGGCGCGTTTGAATGCGCACTTCATCTACTGGTGCATTTTTTATAGCCATAGGAAACACATTTCCTGAAGGTTTTTCACGATATTCAAACTCCCTCACCTCACTGCAGGCTAACCTATTGCTGCAGGTGACATAAAATGGAACACGTCCAGGAGCATGTTTAGGAGTATGGCATCTGATGACGGTATCAGACAGAACTTCAGCAGAAACCTCAATCTCACCAAACATACATCCCCACTTAATCTTGCTAGATAGCTCCTTGCTTACCAAAAAATTACCAACAATTAAAACCTGAGACAAAGAATAGGGAAGAAAAAAAAAGGCATAATTTAATATATTACATCCTCTAGCATCAATAACTAAAGGAAATAAGCATGTCCTGATTTCCCCGTGATTTTTAGAATATGCAGAAAAAATAGCCTCTAACTGAAGTATCCACACCTTTGTTGTATCCTCTGTTGTATCCCCAGAATAGGTCCAATCTGGTGCAAAATCATGAATTGTAAACACCTGTTGTTGGGAGAGAGAAGGGCCCAAAGAATTGATCTCCAGCTGCATATGGTGTGATAAACTGGATACTTCCTTCTCGTCGTTTTCAGCATCAAGTGTATTCGTATTCCAATAATTGCCAGAGTCCGAACCCATCAAGGAATCATCACAATCCACGCCAATTTCTTTATCCATCCATCTCCCAAAGCTGTCAAGTTTCTTCAGCCCAACAGTTTCATTATTATCTTTGCCACCATCTTCAGATTTCTTTTCGACATGAATGGTTGAAGTTACTACCACATGAGGATCTGAACAATTCTGAACCTGGGGACGAACTAAATTGGAACCACGCTCTTGTGGCACCTGGAAAAAGGTGAAAGCCTCACTTGGGGAAATTCTACCAAGGCAAACATTCATCTAAAATCCATGAAAAAAAATTGCGACAGACAAATAACGGACAGGAAAATTAACATTCAATTTGATATTGCATATTTTACTGACAAACCAGAAGGAACATGCAGATCAGTACAATCAAAATCACATGATATATAAACATTAAAATGCATGAAACATCATACATCAACACTGTTGCAGAGTACTCTCTGTCGCTATTTCTCTTATTGTTTTCTTCTTTTTTAATAGGTAAATACAACTCCTGCACCCGTACAGAATTGAACCATGACATATTTTACATGTGTGGCTTGACACCTTTTTAATAAATTTTATACTCAGTTGTAGTCAAGTAAGAAATCAAATAGGAATAAATAGAAGATATGTAAAGGCTGTTGACTGCACGAAAGAAACCTGAACTACTCCCTGAGAAGCAGCTATCAATGTCTGGTTGTCTTTGTCTGTGATCAATCTATTTCCACAAGTTACAACATCTTGAACAGAGCTATCAGCATCCAGTCTAGCATCCGTTAACCTACGGGTTATAAAGTCAGCTCCAGTAGGATGTTTAAAAAATTTCGGGCCATGCACACCATCTGTGACGTTCAAGCTGTTAATTTCAGCCCAGTTGGATGATTCGGAACCATGATATTTAGATCCAGAAAACCATATATCGGGGGAATTCCTTGTTATTTCTGGAAACCCTGAAAGCAGCACAATAACCTGATCACATCTAGTAAATTCCCAAAACGTATTATCAAAAAGTTTAAAATAAAAAATTAAGGGAAAAGTACACAAAACCTGCTGTAATTTCTCCATAAAATACAGAACCCCCCTGAAGTTTTGGATGTAACACTTAACTACTATGTGGTATTTTTTTTGTTTTATGTGTAAGCCATTAAATATCCGTTAAAATAAACAGTGAGTTGCTCCTGTGATAACACATGTCTATATTTAGAGCTGCATTTTCACATAAAACAATATCACGGGGTTTTGTGTTATACTCAAAAATCCCAGGGGAGGCTAAATGTTACATAATTAACGGTTCCCACACAAAACAATACCACAAAGGGGTTGTGGGGGTACTCTGTATTTTTCCCAAAAATTAAAATGACAGTTTACATAAAATGTAGCCAAAAATAAGTGTCTAATAAGGAGTAAAGGGAACAATTCACAATGCGGGAATTGCTATTAAGTGACAGTTTCCAGCAAAATATACTTGACCAGATCAAATAATTGTACCAACTACCAATTGTAATGATACTTCACAAGGTCAGGAAAAAATAATAACATATTAACATTATCTTAGAAATTAAAGTTTCTCAAGGTTTATACTCATCAAAAAGAAAAGATTCTCTAAGTAAATTCAAAAGCCGTAACAGAAGGAGAAAAGATAAAAACCTAATTCTTAATATAATACAATTCAACTATATTAGTAAAAGTCAACCATGAATTCATTGTAAGTTTGTAACACAATTTACCTGCAACTTCATGTGCAAGCATAGAAGTGCTGTGCGATGTAGAACCAAAAATAGGTTGAACAAGCAAAGATGCACGAGGATCACGCCCTGAATCCACATCCTCAAATTCTGATGATAATCTTCGTCCATTTCTGTCAAATCTGTTTGGACTTGATGGATAAGAGGTCTGAACTGTAGAGGCAGGTGAGTTTGCTTGTGCAGGGCATGGTACAGAACAACTTTGAGTGCTTCCAGCCTGTGATCCTGGATCTGCCATCAAGCGAGAGATACCTGACTTGTACCCCTACATAGCATCACAAAGTATAACAGAACACCTAAGCCACATAAAGGAAAGGAAAGTAAAATATAAGAGTTCCAGTAAAATCAACTAATCTACATTCAATTTTAATCAGTGATAGCAAGTCTTCACATGACCAACAAACTCAACTACACAAGCCACTAAGCTCAAGCTCAAATGCCACCTCCTCCCACCCCCTCCCCCCCCCCCAATAAGAATAGGATAGAGGATGAGTTTGTTTAAAACCCATTGGGGGTTTGTGTAAATTACCAAAAACAAAAAACTCATTTTCACAAAAGCATTTAAATACACCAATTTACCCATTAGGGAGTTTTTAAAATTTTAACAACAATATTTGAAAAACTCATTTAAAAAAAAAAACTACAAAATTAAATTAAAGGCCATAGATGAGCATAAAAGCAGAGCAGACCTCTTTTACTTCTCTGTAATGTACAAGAACAATGTGTTCTAAGCACCTGAAGAGAAGGAAAATATGTCAAAAATGAGAACAAAATACATGTATTAAAATAATTGTTGATGAAATGAAAAATTATATTGCACAGAATACAGAGGAGCTAAAAATTCTTGATCTCAGTCCTCTTACTATTTATTCCTTATATAGAAACGGTAACTACAGTTGTCAAAACCTGAATCGTATCATGAATAATTTTTAAAATTTTTATGTATCATGTATCGTATCATATTGTGTATCGTAAGATACACAGATACTTTATCAAATTGATGAAAAAATTATTGATATAAATAGATTAATGGTATATTTATTATAAACTTGAAACATTATGTAAATCTTCTTCTTGAAGACATTCAACATCAAAATCATCATCAAGTTGCATAGCTCCTCATTTATTTATTTTTTTTCCAAAATTTTGGCAAAATAATATCATCTGGCACCTTCAAGCATGGTTTAAAATCCTTACGAGTTTGTGCTAAGTGGTTTTTCATTTGTCTAACTTTGCCCCAATGGCCAAAACCTTTAACCTTCGCCACCTATCCTTTCTAAGGTAGAGAACCTTTTTGATGAATGGATAATTTTTACATAGTATTCATTTGATAATTTTTACAGTGTTCAAACACAGTCCACTGAAAACAAAATTTGAAACTTGAAAGGCTTTAAAAACTTTAATCTAAGCAACACTTACGCGTCAAGCATCCAATAGCTTCTTCGCTGGAAGTTCTCATTTTCCTCACCATGGGCATAATAACAATGGAGAACATCCACGCTGTTAGCCTACACATAAACCAGTGAAACTAATTAATTAAGCAGCCCAAAGCTCAATACCAATGCAATCAACTATAATCCAAAGTGAAGAGATTTACATTGACATTTGGAAATGTAAAGAACTTAACTAAAACAATAGTAACAATGATTGGCCTCCCTAGACAAATCCTAGCTTCATTAAAAAAGCATGAACACAAACAAAATACATTTAATCATCAAGCTTGATGTATTAATAAAATTATCAAAAAATCTGAAGTAGCAGTATTAGTAAATACTAAATACTTGTTGAAACTACTAATATTACACATGCAATGAAACATGATAAGGGATACATGTCTTAGACATTCATCAGCTGCTAGTGTGGATAAAAATGATGTTATACATGAGTTCCATCCTATACAATGGATAAAGCACAAACAAGGCCTAATAAGCCCAACTAAGAGACATGCAAATGGATTTTTTTTTTATATATTTTTTTGGGTGGATGGCATTAGATGTCTTAAATTTGTTGAGGATCCATAGGCCATGCTGATCCCAAAAAAATTGAGACTAAGGCTTTGTGGTGGTTGTTGTTGTATTAGATGTTTTAAATTGTATTTAGAAATTATTAGTGAATCATATGGCCCAAAATTTCTTTTCTGGGGTTGATGCTAGACACCCACCCACTAGCAAAAAGTGTAGTAAATATCTTAATTGTTCCATTGTGAGTGCTTATAAATATTTTTTTTTTTATAGGTGTGAGTGCTTATAAATAATAGATCCATTTAGACAAAGAACAAATTAATTCCAATACAAAGGAGCCCAATTGATCTATTACTCGGTGTTGCCTGGCAAGAACTATCATCCAGAGAAAGAATGTCTAGCTACAGAAGGTAATGCCCAGGCAAAGGGAGAGTGCCTGACTAACTGTAAACCCAAAAGTCTCTAGTTCGACTCTTAGCTGAGGCATTTCGCGATTTACCCAATGCCTGCTCAGTGGGGGTGTGTAGGCATCTGGGGTTTTGCCCTTCAGGGGTGGTCCCCCTGGACCATACCTGAAGGGGGTTCCTCATCATAAAAAAAATAAAAAAAATTACTACCAACCCTACCCCCCACCCAAAATAAAATAAAAATAGTGAACTTACAAATAATAAATTGAACAGCACACCTTCAACTTTTCATGAGCTTCTTTAACAGTTTTTCCATCTTTCTTCTTCCTCCACCGGTAACCATCTTTACGAAAATACCGAATAACTTTTCGATCAAACAGAAACAGAGAACCAGCTGAAAAATAAAAATATTTAGTTGCTATTTGAATGCTAACAGAGAATGATAACATTCCATCTCGATAAGAAGAGTAGCTTGTGATGTTTGAACAGGCAATAGTACATGCACCAGTAAACAAAATAGTGTTAAATGATTCTGCACAGAGAAAGGAGCAAGAGGGAAATGGTACTTTTCTATATAGAAAAATATACACATTTTTTATACATACATATGCAAACACACATGCACATTTATAATATCATATCCCCAGGGCCCAGGGGCCAAAACTTACTAACAAAAAAAAAAAAAAAAAAACTCACAAAGAAGCAACAAGAGAGGCTATTCAAATATTACTGTTATTATCAGGATTTTAGAAATATCCTTCAGTTAAAAGCATTTAAAGATTTTAATAACAAAAGAGACTCTGTGCCTCATAGAGCCAAAAACACCTACTATGGACCCTCCAAATAAGCAAAACCTGAGCCAGGACATAAAGTTCACAGCCTACAAAACACTGACAGACAACAAGGAAGAACCTCGAAAAAAACAATCTTTTACTAAAACAAGAGCACAATAGCACACAGCAACTCGGAAACTCAGAAACTCAAATCACATTTTCTTTGGCTTCCCGGTACTACCTCACCTTAGTACGACTCTGTTTAGACTATATTGCACATAACCACATCAAAATTTGGTTATTGAGAGAAAGGCGCAAAATGTAAATCATTGACCTCTAGCTCTTGAATATTTACTTATTTCGAATACTAAAAGTCACACATTTGGCATTCTGGTTGTGGCAAAGTTCAGCCCACATTTGTGCCATAAAACATTTTTTTTTTTTTGATAAGTAAGAATGATATATATAAAAACAAAAGGCTACTCTATGCATGAAGAACATAGAGCAAACCTAGAAAAAACAAGACAAAAACATAAAAGAAAACCAAAAAAATAAAAAATTACAAAAGAGAAAGGGAGCAAAGAAAGGAAGGAAGGGAATCACTAGACGTGAGTCCCCACGCCTGAGACCAATCAAAAAGAGTTCCACAAAAAAAGAAGCAAGCATCTGATCACTGGAGCTATCCAAATCCTCAAAAGTCCTCCGATTCCGTTCCTTCCAAATACACCAAAGGATGCACAACGGGACTAAGTTCCAAATCTGAGACAAATGCTTCCCTAGCCAATTCCACCAGCCATAGAGCAAGTCTGTAATCGATTTAGCTATAACCCAAGACAAGCCAAAAGTTACAAAGACAAAGCTCCATAACCGATAAGCCATCTCACAATGAAGAAGTAAGTGGTCAACCGTCTCTCCACAATGACGACACATAATGCACCAATCCACAAAAACCAATCTCCTTAATCTCAAGTTATCTCCCATTAGGACCTTATTCCAAGCTACACACCAAACAAAAAAAGAAACTCACCTAGGGGCTAATACTCTCCAAATAGCTTTCCAAGGAAAGACAGTTGAGGGAGAATCCCTTAATTTGTTATAAAACAACCGGATGTCAAAAACCCCATTAGACTTCAATTTCCATCTCATCCAGTCTCCAACATCCATAGGAGGAGTATTGGCTCCTAATATACAAAGAAAATGTAGCCCTTCATCCATCTCCCAATCATTAAAATCTCTAATAAAACGAACATTCCAAACTAATGTTTGTGCCATAAAACATTACAAACCATATTTTCCACATTATTAATTCCCTATAACTGGATAAATATTTCTTGACCAGAAATCTTTTCCAACACTACCCCATTTAGTTGTACTCAAAATAGACCTACAAATAATTTATCCCAAATGATAAAAGAATCAATTTAGGTAACTTCTAGACATCATTTATTTTTCGTAATTCAGTCATCTGCAATCCTATTGGCACTAAAAGCAACCCATTTATGCCCAGATCTTATTTAGACATTTCTCAATTATTCTAAATATGGAGTTTAATTCCCACACTAGATTTATCAAGGAAAAATATATGTAACATCATGCATCATGACCTCTTGAATGCATATCAAATGTATAAAGCCCAAAACTAATAGGCAAATTGCCAACTCCTGATGTAAGCTTGTTGGGACCAAAAGCTCTGATTGTTTCTAAGTAGTTGCCACTAACCACTTCATCATACACATTACTAACGACTGGTGTATTTCTAAATGTACCACATAATCTTCCATGAATTAACTCAACTAAGCCTAAGTTCCAATATCTTATCTTATAAATAGGCTTAAACAAATCAACTATACCATATGCCAATCCTTATCCCCACATATTTACTCCCATTGTAGTAAAGGATTACTAGATTCTTCATAAATGATAAACATGAGTATTATGTGTTACAAACACCTTTTCCTAGTACTGAGGTGAAAGTGCAAAGGAAAGAAATCACAACAGATCAAGCTGTGAGGTGTGACTTGTGCAGGCCTACAATTGGAGTATTCTCTTAAAATTGAGCAGATGGAACACAACGGAGTGGGCACAAAAGCTGATTCTTAGGAAAGTAATAAAATTAGTAAGAATTCCCAGCCTAACTCAAAGAAGATGGAAAAATATTAAAGTAAATACAAATTCATACAAGAAAATGTAAATGCAGCTGTTTATTACACCCAAATGTCCAACAAACAATTGAAATAAGATACAGAGAAGCATGCTGGTTACAACCTTGAGGCCTAACAGGTGGATCTGACCGTAGCTGAAACCTTTGATGGTTGCGAAGTATTTCACAGATTTCATTTGGCCGAAGCCAACGGTGTTGAGCTTCTGTCACTATCCTGTCAAGGTCTGCCAACATCCAGGAGGAGATGGTTAAATACTACATTATTAAAAGCCATTCTACTTGTATGGAAAACATGCAGTACAACCAAAATGTCAAAATCATAAACCCCACAATAGCTGAAATATAGTAAAAGAAAAGCTACTAGATCAACACTCCCAAATCCAAATTGGGTAACAATCACCTTTATAACAAGTATGCTGCATTGTACACATCTAATAAATTACACGTAAAGTAAGAATGCTGAAACTCAAAAAAAAACCTGCCTGTAGCGCATAAGGCATATGATGTATCAACATCAACATGTACAATGAAGTTTTTAACAAGCGCGCATGCATGCAAGAAATCAAACAGAGTAGCATTCAGCCATTACACACACAGAGACACAAAAATTAGCATGACATTCGCACAGAACCAAAATGAGACAAAATCCATCAAGAAAACAAAGATTCATATCCTTGAACCATTTACCATTCTCTAACCAAAAATCACATTTGAAATATCAAATTTCTGAACCTCAAGAACGCATACAGAAACGAGAATAAGAGGGAAAAGAAATCATACCTAATGGTTGATTTGGAACGTATCTTTTACTCTCAGCCATAAACCCTAGCTTTCATGAGCGAAGCTCCAAATTGCGAACCACAAAACCGATTCTGAACCTGCAAACGAAACCAAAAAACCAAAAAAAAAAAAAATCTCAAAAAAAGGATCAAGAACCAGAGCTTAAAAAACGAAAAAAAAAAAAAAAAATCAAAAAAAAAAAAAATCTCAAAAAAAGGATCAAGAACCAGAGCTTAAAAAACGAAAAAAAAAAAAAAAAAGTAAATCCGCAAGAATTAAAGAAATGAGCAAAAAGGAATTACAGACAAAGATTTAGGAAGGTTGGAGAAGATGGAAAACCCTAACAGCAATGGTGAAAATGAGAGAAATGCGAGGGAGAGATATGGAGGTGTTTGTGGGTTCGAAGAAACGGACCGTATAGATAGAAATAAAAAAAACTGTGAGATAGAAGCGCGTGAAAGGCACTAAAGGGAAGGAAAAAAAAAAGTTAATAAAGAGAAAAAGAAAGAGAGAGAGATTTAAGTCAATGAAGATTGGTTTGTGTTTACACTGAATTCAGATTTTGTCTGACGTGGCAGATGTCGCTTTCTTTCGTTCATCCAAAAAAATTAAAAAGAAGTCGCTTTCTTTCGGACCAAGCCGTAAGCTATGGGATTGGCCGATTGGGCCGGGTGACTGGAAAAATTCTTAGAGATCACAATCAATAATGTGCTTCCTCCGCTTACGTGGATTTTATCAGGAATGGGAGAGTGAACTTTATTATAAATTAGTATTATGTCCGTGCTTAATCAAGAATAATGTGTAAATTAAAGAAAATATTTTTTAAAAATTTAATAAAAATTAAATAATAAAAATAAAGTAATCTTTTACTTCACGATATCACTTTCACCGAATTCCTCGTAGGGGGAGGAGAAAATGCTTTTGGAATGAAGAATGATGAATGCATATTGTGTAAGATTAAGTTTTTATATTAAAAAAAAATCATATATAAGTCTAAAATTAATTGAATGAAATATGGGAAATAACCATGTGACTAATATAAAAGGAGATGCCTAAAAAAATATAAAGAGAGTTTGCATAATACTTATTAAGCTTTAAAGCTTGAGTAATCACCACCGCACATTTAAATGAAAAACCTTGAACTCAATAATTGAAAATGATTAAAGAAATTATAATTGAAAGCATATTTAAGTGGTAACCTCAATTTAATAGTTAAGAATTATGAACAACCTAAATTACTAAACATTGTGGGTTCTAGTTAGTTTAACTGGTAAAGCCTCTAATGGTTAAATAAGAATTGAATTTTTTTTTTTTTTTTGAAATCTTTTTGATAAGGTTAAATAAGAATTGAATTTTTTTTTTTTGAAATCTTTTTGATAAAAAAGAAGAGTTAAGACCTTGGCAATAAGTTTGCATCAATAATTAAAAATGACTTCATTAGCATTGAGATATGATGAGAATTAAAAAGTTATACCTTTTTGCGATGTCCTACACATCCTTCCTAGGTTAGTCTTGTGAACAACAATCCACATTATAAGTAAATGATGCATTTGGAATATATACAAATTGGAAAAATCTTTTTTTTTTTTTTTTCCGTTAACCATCTCTATTTGAATTAATGAGAGTATATAAAACATATTATAAGAATTAAACAAAAACTGTAAGTAAAAAGTTGATAAGAAGAATTCAGTAAAGAAATTTATACGAATAAATGATCTCATGGGCAAGTAAAAGTAAAACATGTTTATAAGAACTCAATAAAAAATTTTGATCTAAAACTCTTACCCTTATGCTTCATATTGATTCGATGAAGATTGAACAAATTTAGGATATAATCAAATATCGGACGACTGTTATAAAATATATATATATATATATATATTGGACAACAAAATAATTAAATTGGAACCATAAACATATAAATTAGATCAAACTTAAGGAAATTAACTTAAACAAAAGGCAAGAAATACATATTCAATTTGATTATTATAAAAAATTAGAGTAAATAAATACATACCTACATGATTGGAGGTGGGAAAATTGAAGACTATACCAAAAAACTGTACAATAGGTTGGAGAATGAAAAAAATACACTAACTAACAATGTATATATATACATACTCCACCTAAAAAGAGTCCAAGTAAAAATCAAATACCCTAAACTTCTTGAAGTCTTCATTAATTTAGATTTTGCTATTATATATATATATCAAACTTTTTCTCTGCCGATCAACTTTTTATCATCACCAACAATGCCTTTTTCATCAAATGCCTGTATACTATGCTATTGAAGTTTTTCTTTGCTGATCAACTTCTTATCTTCACCAACAACGTTGTTGTTGTTGGATTTTTTTTTTTTTTTTGCTGGGATATATACGGTTTTTGGGGATAGATTTACAATGCCATGATACTTCTAAATTCTATTAGCTGGCAGTTCTAAGCTTATCATACTCCTTTGTAATATAATAAAATTTTATTTTATTTAAAACTTTCTTGGTGATAATTTAGGTCTCCCTTAAGTTTTAAATTTTTTTTAAAACAAAAAAAAAACCCATATGAGCGTAACAATTAAAACAAAAAACAAACGTGATTGATGGTTGGTAGGAAATAGGATAGAATTGTTGCTTTAAAAAAAAAAAAAAAACTAATTATCAATGTAGAAATTAAATAATAATAATAATAAAAAAACACAAAGAAGAAGTTGTTATCAACATAACTTTATCTATCTGATAAACCAATAGAAGAAAATAAGTGATAAACAAAAAAAAAAAATTAAGATTTTTATCAATTTAGAAATTATAGGAGAAGAAGATAAGTACAAAAAATTATACTTACTTTTCTAAAATTCTAAAAAAATTTATGCAATTTAGTGCAGCCACTTGGCGCAACCACGGCTTCTAAGCTCAACTTTTATTATATAGTATATGATATGATATGATGTGATGTGAGAAGAGAGATCACTACTTTCTATGTTTTGAGAATAGTTAAAAATTACTTGAATTATTATATAGAAAAGTTTAGGATCACAAATTTTTTTCTAACTTTTTGCTACAACTGTGACGGTAAAGTGTGATTGATAAAAAAAATTATAAATAATGATTAACCACTCACAATCTATCACGTTATAGTTGTGGCAAAATAATTATGGAATAATTTGTGATTGTAGAACTATTGATAGTCTAAGATGTGGTGTTTTAATCCTCATATTGATAAACTTTTTTTTTCCTATCTTTTAATAAAATAAAATAATATAAAACTTCCTCTTATTCATATCTTATGAAATAAAATTGTATAAAATAATATAAAACTTCCTCTTATTTGTATCTATACTAATATCTATGATTTTATGTATTTGGATATTAACCTGACATTATTGAGGACTAGAAAGTTGACCGGTGTTCATCAATGATCAACAAAGTAGCAAAAAACACTTTCCAAGTTAGAAACTATGACGATTTTAGTCATATTTTTGGAATATGTGTAAAATATTGCTCTTCTATTTATACTTTATCAAAACATGATATGACCACAAAACATGATATGACCATTTGGATGGAGGAAAGTCCCTGCTTTCTGCTGCCCTTTGCTCTATTTCGTTGGCTTGTTTTTGTTGTACTTCGTTAATTTCTTTTAAAGTTCAATAAAACTACCATTTCAACTCAAAAAATAATAATAGTAATTCACTCGGATATGATAAGCTAAATTTGTTTTCACCTTTTACAACACATAAGATGTGATAGCCTCCATGTAATAGTCACAATCATTAGGGCCATATTAACTTCTCCAAATAAAATAAATAAATAATTAGGCCATATTAAGTGCTTAGAGATAAGCATCAACTTTTACCTCATTAATTTACCCGATCATGTTGAAATCCCTCGGTATTGATAAGAAATGGATCTTTGAGAATTTTTATTCTTCTTCCAAAAAAAAGGTAAGTGTAAATACTGTTTATAAAAAAAAAAAAAAAATGCCAAATTAAACAATACTCTGAAGATGAAGAGGTTATGAGCTCACCTCATTTTCATTTTACTAGTGGTTTGTTCTCTATACTTCTTCTTTTTCTTTTATTTTTTCCCAAGAATTCGATAGTTGTGAGAGGGGGATTTGAACCTTAAAGTCTTTGTTAAAAATACTAGAAGATATCAATTGACCTAAAAAGCTCTTTGATTGTCCCTTATACTTCTAATGTCACATGTTTACTAATATTATGTTCAGTTTACTCGTTAGCTTAATTGCGTTCATTCTAGACTTACCAACCTTAAATTGAGTTGTAACTTCACCGTTCCTTTTCATATGAGTTTTTCAACGATCTTTCTCATATGAATTTTTGTTCATAGTCTTAATTTTGAGTAATTATTAATGTTTCTCACATTTTTTTGGGAGCCCATTAATTAAATTCATAGTGAGATTCATCATAAATGTGAAAGGAAGGATTAAGATTTTCTTCATTTCTCTTTGAAATTGAGCGTGTCCATTTTACCGACAAGATGCATTCAAAATAAATCAAGGGTCCAAGACTTGCCACCTCAATTAAAAATTAAAACACTTAACTCAACAAACTCAATTGTGGTTAGACACTCCGTTAACTCAACAAACCCATCTGATATCAATATTTCGAAATATCTCTCAATGCTATGCTTCGTACTCTCAAGTCCTAACCTTGCCATCTCTGTTGCGCCATAACCATTGCTGAATTGTGTCGTTGGCACAACCATTGTCCAGTACATTTTCTCTCTCCGATTTTTTATTGATAAGCTTTGTTTGGTTGCTAGAAAAACGAAGGAAAATAAATTATAATACCGCTAATTTTTTTTTATTGGTGTTGAATTTGGTTTCTTTTGTTTTTGTGTGTGTGTGTTTTTGTTGTTGTTGTTGTTGTTGTTGTTGTCTGTTTTGAGCTTCGGGATTGACTGAAATCAGCTGGTGGGTGTTTCAGCTTTGTGGGATTTATGAGTTGTTTTGATTTGAATCTATTCCAAAAGCTATGTGATTTTATGGGTTGTTTTTATACAAGTTTCTTGAGACTATGATGAAACAGAATGATCATAAGGGGATGGAAAGTAATGGAATGAAATGATCATAAAGAAATAGAATGGAATGGAATGTATTTAAACAAAGAAAATGAATGGAATTAAGTAACCTTAATTGGATGTTTTAAAAGAAAGGAATGGAAAGAAATGAAAATGAATAGAATGTAAGTAATTTTGTTTGGAGTAACATAGAAGAAATGGAATTGAATCATGTTATGACAATATTACTATTAGATCCATGTTTTAAAATAAAGTGATGAATAAATAGGGGTATTTTGGGAGTTTTAGTAAAAAAATTCATTAAATCTAATTTCATTTCCTCCCATTTCCTCTAATTTTTGGGGGAATGAAAATTTAAGATTTTAAGGGAATAGAGAGAAATGAGTGTTCCCTCCTACTCATTCCATTCCCTCTCACTTAAACTCCCAAACAAGGGAATGGACTTTTCATTCCCTCCATTAAATTCCCAAACAAGGGAAAGGAATAATATTCTAAAATTATCTTTTTCATTCATTTTCATTCCATTCCATTCCCTTTTCTCATACAATGGCTTACTATTTTGTGAACTTACGATTCCAGAGCTTTGATAACAAAAGAATTACATAATGAAGAGACATCATATAGGAAAGTGTGGGACAAGCTGTATATCATGAGACAAGTTAAAGTGATCAAACTAAGATTGAAACTCTCAGACTGTGGAGGGGATGTATAGTCAAGAAGCAAGAGACACACCTAGTGTGGAACCATCATGTTATGATGAGCTTGTAATCAAAACCTTGTTTGTAATCAAAGTCTTTATTTAGAACACTTGTTAGTATGTTGCCTGGTAATCAAAATGCACATTTTAATAAAATTTTGTTCTTTTTTGGATCAAATTCTTTCTTGTCTACTTCTTCTCTCTAGGATCAAAATTTGATTGTAATGCAACATCAATTGTTCAACTTGAAGCAATTAGTTTATTGTTGATGATGCCTTATACTAGATATATACACTTTCAATAGAACATTAGTTGCATGTTGAAATAAATATAATAGAGTTAGAGACCATGAAGTTTGCCTTGGTATTTTTTACTAATGCTTTACATTTCTTTTTTAGATTTCTTGATGAGTCATAAGAAAAATATGATAAGTACTTGATATTGTTCTTTTGTGTAATGTGTAATTTTTTTTTCCTTGTAGATGTCCTGTACTAGTGCTGCATCAAGTTAAAAAGGTTTATTTGCAAGTGTTACAAGCTCCAGCCACAAAAATTGATGATGCAAGACATCCCTTAACTCAAGGAAGTGTTGCAAGTGGAGATAAAAAGTTGTTCATAGTTTTGAACAATTTTTTTCTAGTTTAGGATTGTGTTTTGTAATCTTTGGGATTTGTTGTGACTAAGTGCTCTAATGGTTGTATATACTTTATATGCCAATTGGTTTGTGACTTGTACTAGTGTTTCCTAAGTGATGTTATCATGAGCAATTTTGTTTTTAATAAAATTTTCTGTAGCTTGTGTAATTTATGCAGATTATGATCCTCAAGTTGTCATTAATCCAAATTTATGCAAATTATGATCCACTGAAAATAAGCTTCAAATTTATGGATCATCGTAGCTTCAATCTTAAAAGTAAGAAAATAACAAAACTAGAACGCTTAATCATAACTTGTACCCCTATTTTGGCTAGATATAAACAAAGATGTGCTCTTTTGTAATAAACTAGAAAAATTCAGTCATATTCTAAAAAAATTACAAAACAAAAGCACTTAATCTCAACATGTGTCAAATTATAAAACATAATCCTAAACTAGAAAAATGGCTCAACTTTATGAACCATCTCATTTGATCCACTTGCAACACTTCCTTAAGTCAAAGGACCTCCACTTGCAACACTTCCTTGAGTTAAGAGACCTCTTGCACCATCAATTTTGTCATTGGAGCCTACAACACTTGATATACTCTCTAGGTGTGATGCAAAAGCAACACTTGCTAATGAGCCTCCTTGATGTGATGCAAAACTTGTAGAAGCCGACTACAAATAAAAATAAGGCGTAAATGCATTTTTAGTCCCTATATTTTGACTTTTTTTCATTTTGGTCTCTACATTTTAATTTTACCATTTTTAGTCCCTAAACCAATTAACGCGTGTTATTTTTGTTCTTTCTGTTAGTCAATCGGCGGAATAGTTGAGGTGGCAGTTGGAGGAATTAAAATATTATAAAAAATGTCACATCACACATGACACATCAGCATATAAATTTAAAAAATTAATTTATTAATTTTAACTAAATAAAAAATTAAAAACATAATTAAAAACCAAAATTCAAATGAATTAAGATCTAAAAGTGCATTTAACAAGAACACCAACCCAAAAATTTAAAAACCCAAAAAATTAATATAAGATCCAAACTTGAACACTATTCTTAAACCGGCCACACACTTTCATCTCAAACTCAAACTCTATTCTCACATCTCAAACTCAAACTACATGGCCACACACTATTCTTTCATTTCAAACTCTCTCTTCCATCTCAAACTCTCTCTTCTCTCATGGCTCATACCTGAGTTGTCTCTCCTCTCATGGCCGATCCATCTCATAGCTAAAGACCCATGGCTGAAGACCCACTGAGAAAAGCTTTAACACAGATCTAATTCTAGTAAAGAAATGTAAAGTAGAATCAAATCGAAGAAAAAGAAGCTGAAAATGAAAGAGAGTGAGGGATCTAGAAGAATCAGAAATGCATATTCCACTTGATGAGATCGAGAGGAGTGACGGCCATGTGAGTGAGACCACAGCTGAGAATACCGCCAGTGGTACAGGCGGCGTAGAAGGCCGGCGAGTACATCTCAATCTTGCCGAGCTCGCCCGGCCCCGGAACCAACAGTGAGCAGATCTGCTTACCGAAAAAATCAAACCCAGAACAATTACCCAAACCCAGAAAATCAAACCTGAAAATCAAACCCAGTACATCAAACCTGAAAATAAAACCCAGAACGGCTATTGTTATGAGCCGAATTGGCTGGGTTTTTCTGGGTTTGTGTGTTTGTTTGATTCAATGAGTCGAGTTGGCCAGGTTGGTTGATTTTGTTGTTGATTGTTTGAAATAAACTGGGTTTTGTTTGAGTTTTTAGGTTTCTAGGTTTTTGAGTGTTTGAGATTTTTGAAGTTTCTTCGATTTTATGATTTTGGCTACGAATCTTTGGGGAAGAATGGGAAAAACTAATCGGTTTTCAACATGGTTCTTTCAACATTGTTCTTTGTTCTCTTCTCAAATTTTATTGCATTATTGATTTGATTTTAAGTGGGAAAGGAAGTTGATTCAATGGGTTTAATTTTGAATTCGTGTTCTTGGGTTTGATTTTATGGGTTTGTGTTCTTGTGTTCATAGGCATTTGATTTTATTGTTTTTAATTCTGTTTTTAATTTAGTTAAAATTGACAAATTATTATTATTTTTTTAAATTTTAATGCTGATCTGGCATTTTTTTTATAATATTTTAATTCTTCTAGCTGCCACCTCAGCTATTTCCGTTGGTTGACTAACGAAAAAGATGAAAATAACACACGTTAATTGGTTGAAGGACTAAAAGTGGTAGAATTAAAATGTAGGGACCAAAATGAAAAAAAAAAAAAATCAAAATATAGGGACTAAAAGTGCATTTACACCTAAAAAATAAATAAATAAATAAATAAAAAAACCAATTACACATTACACATATCATAAGCTTAGCATTAAAATTATCAAATCATGCATGTAAATTATTATTAATATCAAGGTAAAATATATAATTTTAAATATCTTTACCATTAAAGGTTATGTAAAACTAGTAATATTTCCAGAAGTGATATCCTTAGTTTTCTTTTATGTCATTTTATGCCATGACGTCATGTGCATATATTTCTTGTAAAAATTGTACTTGTTTATCAACAATAATAGTATATTACATTAATGTGTAAAAATAAAATAGAATGATGAAAATAAGGATAATTTAGAAGATTACCTCTTGCATTTTTCTTTTCTTTATTTGCTTCTTTGATGTGTCTTGCTTTGGTTTCAACATCTTTTTTGTCCCTGATTTTGTCCTACGCTTTTTATTAATATAAATCTCCATTTTCTTTATCCCTTTTGGTACAATTGTAATCGAAGCATATAATTGATCTTCTTTGTCTACAAAATCGGTGGAAGGCCTAATGATGTCTTCTCTTACATTAGCTTTGCAATTCTTAAGGTCACAAAGTTTTTTTTTTTCAAATCTACAATTGCTAAGCTTAGAATATTATGGCCTTCTTTGGTTTCACATGCCTCATTCACTAATTGAATATATTTTGGACATAAATCTTGATACTAATCTACATATTCAAGTCGAGTATCTGGCTAACTGTTATGCCTTGTGCAATCTTTTCCACTTCCATCTTTTGCATTGCTTCTCCACCTCTTCATGATATATTTATTAGGAATCAACTTGATATCCAATACATCAAGAACTTTCAAACCATGCCTACATAAAATACCAAATGTCTCAAACTTTTTGCAACTACAAGATAGAGTCTCATCTAATGGATTCCACATGACTTCATATTTTCCATATCGATTAAAAACTCCAACCACATAACTATATGTTTGACTCACATTGCGTTCTAGGATGGAAAGTGTCATTACCTCTTCAACTTCTGTCTGAAATAAATCAAATAACATAGGCATGTACACTATTGCTACTTAGTTAAGCATAGGAGAGTTTTTGAACTTCAATCTTGAAAATTTATGTCTAGTGTTGTATTTTGCATCTAATTCCTTATATCATTTTTGATTGACAACTCTTTCAAAATGAGTGAAAAACTTTACTATATTGAGATCAGTACACAAGCAATTCTTCAAGTCTGCATTGAAACTCTCACTAAGTTGGGTTGTCTTCATTCTTGTAGTGAAAGTTCTCTTAACATATGCTTGACCCCATTTTTCCTTCAATTTAAATATATCAACTAGCCATTTATTTTCATGAACATCGTACTTATCCAACATTTCATTCCAAGCTATAAGAAACTCATCTTCACCATCATACTTATAGATACATGCTAAAAAATCATTATTAAATTGAGATTCATTTTTAAGTAAATGACCCACATGTCTCTTAGCATTTTGCCACATATGCTAACTACACAATGCATGATATGTCTTAGGCATGACTACTTTTATTGCAACTGACATTACTGCATCTTAATCTGTGAAAATAGTAATTGGCTTCTTTTTAGACATTGCTTCTAAGAATGTCTCAAATAACCACACAAAAAATTCAATTGTTTCATCATATACAAGTGTACCTCCAAATACTACAGTTTTTCTATGGTGATTGAGTCCCAAAAATACTCCAAGTGGTCTTGCATCTCTATTTCTACTATATGTTGTATCAAACGTTATTACATCACCAAAGTGATTATAGTCAATGATCATTCTTGCATTGGCCCAAAAAATATTAGTAATCAACTCTTCACAGTCCAATTGAGTAGCGAAATAATATGAAGGATTTTCCTTATGTTGTTAACTAAAATATCTTCCCAAGCTAGCAACTTCCTCATGCTCCGGGTCTCTCTGTCACCTAGTGCATAAATGGTTTTTACAATTTTGCTTGGTAAAACCAAGATTATCATATCCACCAACTTGCTTACTAAGAAGCTCATAACATTACTTTAATCTTAATCCCCATTCATATGCCAAATCAATTTTAATAGCATGAGTTACAGCTATTTTCCGTTGTGATGGCATCATGTGTATAGTTGATGGGAGGTTGAGATAGTGGTTATGCCCAGTAATAAATTTATTCACATATTTTTTACTATCTCAATTAAGTACAATAACCAAACATGCTTCACAATCGCATCTTGTTTTTGCTCGTGGCTTCTTTATATTATGATCTCGCTTGTCTTTGCCTTGAACTCCCTCCTTCGCGTACACAAATCTCCTTGAAGTAACCACTCCAGTCTTTTTACATTTATTTAAATACTCTTTTCTAATACTAAAACCAGCCTTTTCTGTCATATTCATTATAAAAATCATATGCAATCTCATCTACTTCAAACTCCATCCCTTTAAATGGGTTAAATTCCATGGGCACATTAGAAGGAACATGTACTCCCATTAAAACATCCATCATTATCCCTAGAAAAAAAGTAACCATAAATTTATTATAAATTTCATCTATCATTTTAGTTTTCAAAACATAGATGATGTTAAAAAAATCCAATTGAATAAACATGATATTGTATTTGTTTTTTTTTTTTTTTTTTAAACAAAATATGGGTTTCACTAAAATTTTAAAAACTGAAAATAAAGCTACATTGCATCATTTTGAACAATATGTGAGCAATAAACGTGTCCTCTAATATGCCATATGTCATATATTAATAATGACTAATAAACACAAGCATCACTCACCAACCACCAACCCACATTTGCATTTAATAAAGATTCAATCTTTATCTCAAAAAAATATATAGATAGACTCCAAGAATCATCCAGCCATTATAAAGATTCAATCTTTATCTCAAAAAATTAAAAATAAAAGTTCAAATAGACTCCAACTGGCATACAGCCACCAAGACAACAATATAAATGCAAAAAAAAATGATCATATATCAAATAAGATAACCATAAACAACTTTTGCTGTTATACCTTTGTTTTGGCAAGATAGAAACAGAGATGTGCTTTGTTGTACAAAAGGAAAACAACCTTTGAAATGTGTTCTCTCCAAAATAATAAAAAAAATCTAAACCTTTGAATGCGTTCTCTTCAAATAATCAAACATTGACTCTTTGGTTTTCACTTTTCCTTCCCAAAACAGCTATGACACTCTCTCTTCTTTCTTTTTGTGTTTTATTTTTTTTTCTAGTAGGTTTTGTCCAGTTGAGTTAAAGAGTGCTCTAGTTTAAGTGTTTAACTACAATTAAGATTGATATTGGGTTAAGTTATGAGTTATCATGCTTTTTACCATAGATTTATTTTAAAAAGATCTTGTCCCTTCATAGGACACTCTTCATTTCAAATAGAAATGAAGAGGATCCGGATCTGTAGAGGTACCACATCACTTTGCTCCAAGGGCATTGTGGGTGCAACGTGTGGTTGGCCTTGGGAAGTACGCCTTGGCCGAGTGGACCAAGGTAGATAAAAAGAGTCGCCACCTAGTTTTATAATCTAGAAACCATGTATATAATGCCCTTACATGGTAGGACTGATCTTACTGCCAGCGTATAGGTTTGGAGTTCAGATATAATTTTGGGAAGGTGTTAGGCACTAAAAACTGCTCGACTCGTGGGTCGGCTTCCACTCATTGTGTCTTACGTCTTAATCTCATTAAATGCATATTCAACATTGCATTCTATACTCACACACACACACACACTAACATACATCTAGTAATCAACACGACAACTATCCTACACTCATTTAGAAATATATATCCAAAGGCAACAAGCACATCACAAGGCAGTAGCATCAACAATCAACAAATCATTTAATCAAACATATTCAATCATTCAAACATAGCATCATGGTATTCATCAATCAAGGAGACCAATCATCATATTCAAAGATGCACATTCATATTCATATGCATGACTTACCTTCACTTACTTCGCTGCACCATAACACCTCAGCACATATGCATCAATGCATGTTCATGTGGTTCATCAAAGTTATAAACCCTAATCATCAATTAAATAATCAAAGCATGTGAAACATGTTTTTCTACTAACCCTAATGCTGAATATGTGAAAACTAGATTCAACAAGGCCTAAACATATGATTAAAACAAAATAAAACAAAACAAATAAAAAAAATTAAGAACCCTAAATCTGCATTTTTGGGCACGAGAATGCGTACACATACCGCCTAAAAACACAATTTTAAAGCAGGCAACAAATAACAATCAAACAAAACCTAGCATGGTTCTAATTTATAACCAAACAACCTAAACTAACAACAAAGATAAAAAAAATAAAAAAAAATAAAAAAAATAAAGATAAACAAAAGAAAATTTATTTCTAAACATGCATTGGATCTAACAACAAATAAGAGCAACGTTTAACACATTAAAACATGTTCATCAATATATCCAATCATTCAATACATTAATCAAAACATAATGAGACACAACAAATCGAACCCAAACAAATCAAATCATATTTCTAAGAATATATAACACATAAATAAAATTAAGAACAACAAGAACACTAAAATAATCCAAATCAAGGAAAAGCCATGAAGAGAGACTCGTCTTACTTATGGAACACAACTTAATTGATATTTAACTGGCCCCTCAGTGCCTACACAACAAGATTCAATGAGATAATCAAGAGATTCAAAGTATTCAATGGTCCATTAGTAATCATAACTCAAAAATAAAAAAAATGTTCTTGAAAATGCTTTAGAAAAAATGTTTGAAAAACGTTTCTTGGAATGAGATCAATAGTTTCTGCCTTAATGAATAATAGAGAGAGGTTTTGAAGAACCAAAAAAGGTGCTTGGTGGCTGTGTGTCCAGAAAATCAAAGTTAGAAAAGAGTTTTGGAAGATTTTAGGTGAAAAATCAACTCTTTCTTGCTAGGATCTGAGTTTGAAGGCATAAAATTGTATTTATATGTTTAAACTAGGATTTTCAGACTCATTTAGAGGGTTTTGGACGTTCCAAAGAGCCTACAAGCCCGGTCCCATCAAAGACGGAGGCTTTGGGCCCTAATAACTAAAGTTCTGAGATTCTAGAAACCCTAATTCTAACAGCTCTGATGGTCTGACTTTAAACGCTCATAACTCACTCAATTTAAGTCCAAATTAAGTAAAATTTGTGTTCAAATTGAATCTCAGGATGTATACTTTTCAATAAAATAAATCTCACTGAAAAAATTTTTGTGGATCAAAAGTTATGGTCAAAATAATGAGCAAAAATCATTTTTCAGCATCGTTTTCAAAGCGATTTGAACATTTTTGAGTTGTGATTACTTCCAAACTATCAAAATAACTTCAATTACCTTTTGTAGACATATTAAGCTCACAATTGGGACCGGAGACTAAAATTTATTAACTTGATACAAAATGAGTTATTTACAGGCACCCAATAATTTTTCCTAAATTTTGGTTGTATTTAATTTTTTGTATTTAGCTTTTGTTTTGAAAACTCCATAGATTTTTAGGTTCTTAAACCTAAACTCTATACACAAAAAACCCCAAATTGTCCCAAACCCTCTACCCCAATGGTCACCCTCTTCACCTTCTTTACCACCAAAACCATGCATCACCAACAAAGCCACAAGTTCTTGGCCCAACGCCTACATAGCTAGTGGCACTTTGAGAATCTCTTCTGCAATGTCGTTAGTTCCCAACCCTATACACGCCTTGCTAGATCTCAAATCTCAAATGTCCACTTTCCCAAGGTCATTGTCGTACGCCACGAAACTTTTTCCTGTTGGCGGGAGAAGTATTAAGTGGATGAAACTTTTTATTAGGACTGCCGAAGGACTTCGTGGTAGGTCATTTTATGGGGTTCGAAATGATGTTTGCAACTAGTTTCCATGTTGATCTCATTCACGTGCTTCACGCGGTAAAGGTGAAAGAAGTACAGTTTTCTACTTACTCTTCGTTGTTGGATAAGTCTATGGCGTCCGGATTGGTCACGAATCAGTAACATTTTAGCTCTATTTGCTCTTGGGAGTCGGAGATTACTTTATGTGGCTTTGTGAGATTTGAGTTTTTTGGTCATATTACGGTGTTTAATGTATTTGATTGGGTATAGGATACTTTAGTACATTTCTTTTCTTTTTTTTCTTTTTTTTTTCTTTTTTGAGAAACTAGTACATTTCTTTGTTTTTAAGGATTTTTGTATGGGAATCTCTCTCTTATCAGATTCGGTCTATTTGCCTCGAAAGGAAAAGGAAATGAAAGAATAAAGAGGCGTGAAAAAGTTTCAAGCAAATGGAGGAAGATGGATTTGTAGTTTTCTTTTCCAAATCCCTTTGCCTCTCTCAAAAATGGTTTTCATAGCCTCCTCTTCCATCTGCATCAACCTTTCTTGGACCTTTCTATTCTTTCATTTCTTTTTTCTTTCGATGCAAACTAAATCTAATAAGAGCAAGAGATTACCACCAAAAAATCCAAAAAAAAAAGACATGGACCAAAGTATCCATGCCCAATCAAGTATACAGAACACTGGAACGTGACCAAAAAACTCACAAAGCCACATATAACAATCTCTGATGCATGGAAACAAATAGAGCCTAGTCTATTCATGATAGATCTGGATGTCATGGATTGATCCAGCAACAAGGAGCAAGAAGAAAACTACTTCTTGTTCCACCGTCAGTGTGTCAAGCGCTACATGAACGAGATTAACATTAAAACTAGTTGCAAAAATGTCTTTGTTTTACCCGTCTTAACAAAAACCTCCGTCCATTTAATTAAGCTTCTACTTCTCCCACTAATGGTAGAAAGTTTTGTGGCGTATGACAATGACCCTAGGGAAAATGAGCGGCTAATTTTTGAGATCCAACGAGACATGTACAACTGTGATTAGTGACTTACGGCATTATTTGCATAAGTGGCCCTTGGAGTGCCAACAACTACTGATGAAGGCCCTAGGCCCAGGAACTTATGGCTTTGTTGTTGATGTGTGGCCTTGTTGGTGCTGGTTGTAGAGAAGGTGTGGTGGGTTGCAGATAATTGGGTGGTGGTGTTACAGTTCAAGGTGTAAGAGGTGGCCATAGGTAGATAGTTTAGGACAATTCAGTGTTTTATGTATAGAGTTTTGGTTTGAAACCCCAAAATTTTATGGAGTTTTGAAACCAAAAGGTAAATTAAAAAAAGAGATTAAATTCTATAAGGACGCGGTGTAAAACCCATGTTTTACCCCTCCAATTCTAACATGCCACATCATCTTATCACATATTTAAGAATAAATACAATTACACTTAATCAATTCTAATACCCATATATAAATCCAACCAAATTGAGAATCTATCAAGATGTTATTAGATGTGGTAGGATGTATTAAATTTTAATAAATTTTAAGTAAAATGCTAACGTGGCAATCACTTATTGGATGGTGTAAAACATAGGTTTTACACCCCATCCTTATAGAATTTAATCTCAATAATTAAAAAATCAAATAAAAATGCAACCAAATGAATGAATTGATATAATCTCAAGAAAAACTCGATGGAAAAGATCTTTGAGAATTTACTTTTTTTTTTCTTTCCTTTTCTACACTTTTTTTTTTTTTTGAAAAAAAAATCAGAAAAAGTATTTTGAATTTTAAATATTCAAAAATACCAAAACGGTTTCAGGACACTTAATGGCAACATCTCTGACGAAAGTGGATGAAGTGACTAAATTGAATAAAATTAAAAGTTAAAGAACTGAATTAAATGAAATTGAAGATACATGATTGAATTGAATTTTAGTCAAAATTAGAGAGTACAACTTATAATTTAGCCTTTAAAGTGTAGTGGTAAATAACAAATAGACTCCAAAGGGAACTAGCAAATGAAGGAAAACATGTATAAATTTCCAATGACTCCTTATTCCAAATCAGCCAAAACTTTATTGTCACCATTCTAAAATCCACTTGCAAAGATTCATAGATCCAACATTGGAAAGAGTAAGAAGAGCAAAGAGAGAAAGCAAGTTCAACCAAAGTGAAGGAAGAGATAGAAGGGAAAAGTGAGAGAAAGAGGCTTGATAAAACAATAAGTCACAACTTTTTTCTTAATTTTGTCACAACAACTAAATGATAAGTTGTTACTAGTAGAAAATAAAGTTGTCATTGATGGACCCATACAAGAAGAATAATACGTACCAACTCAACAGTTACAAATTGTTAAACATATAATAAAGTAGTGTCAATAATATACCCATATTTTTTTAGAATCCGATAATATACTCTAATGAAAATTATTAATAACACCAACTCAACGTGACAAAATATGGGCCCAAATATTTCCAAAACCCAAATAAAAGCACACATAATAATCATAATTAAATCTACATGGGCACATTTTCATTGCTTTTTTTCCTCTTAACAATGAAATTAATAATAATAAAAAGTGTTCGTATTATTTTTAAATAATTTTTTCACCTACCGGCATGCATGAATTAATTGCCTCATCTTATAGTTGCTCCCGAGACCTTCAACAATGAGTCATATTATGAGAGACTACAACCTTGTTCTACTAAGGTTATGTTGGATCAAACCCATGTGAATAGGTGAGACTGTGTTCTTGCCTCTCAAAATGGCAATTCATTCGATGATATTGTTCCTACTAATGTGATGGTTTTTCAATTGGAGTTGCCACCTATTTTAAATTACCCAAAAAAAAAAATCATAATGAAAAATGAAAAATGAAAAATGAATTTCACATTTTATTCTTTGAATGAAAATTTACATTTGATAGAAAGATAAAAAGAAATATATTACATTGGTCCTAGATACATTCTATTAACAAACTCCATACCTCCTTTTAACCTCCATTGAACGCCACTCACTCCACTACTCTCCTCCTAAAAGCATCACACTTTGTAGCAAATCGCCACAACTATTTGCTTAGTAAAGCTTGGTTGAATGACAACATCTGTCGCACTCCCAATCCTCCCTATTGGACTAGACAACAAATTGTCTCCCAATTCACAAGATGGTATTTAAATTCCTCCCCCAAACCTTCCCAAAGAAAATATTGTTACACCTTCTCAACACCTAGCAATGCTTTTGAGAAAGAGAGAGAGAGAGAGTATTCGTTTGGGATTCTAAAATTTTTAGCTTATTTTTGCTGCTATTCATAGATCTCACTATACTTTTTTATACTATTCATAAATCTCATTGTACTATTCAGCTTATTTTTCAACTTTTTTTTTCTACACTTTCAACAAAAAGTTTTCAACTTCAACTAAGCCATTCCCAAATGGACTTGTAAATTTAAATATTGCGAGAGTACTCTCTTTATTAGAGTCAGCCAACCCCCTTTAGAGGTATATTTTCTTCCAACCCACAAGCCTTTAGTTGATGTTATTCTAATCAAGCAATCATAGGATAGTTTTAGTTGCTTTACTTCTCTTAAAAAAACCAAAAAAAATTAAATCAACACAGTCCTTGCATACTTTTGTGCTTGGCAAAAGTTAAAACAAGTCCACCCACGCAACTTATGACAATTCTCAATGATAGACAATATAGTGACATCAATAGTGAATGCATGAGAAAATCAACAACTTCCCACCTTAGCAGTTGTTAAAAAAGTTGCGAAAAATATAATGTCTACATTACTTAAAGTTAAAAACACTAAGAAATACAGAGCTTCACCATTACATTGTAATTGGCTTGACTTCAATCGCCTCAACTTCTAAATAAAGAAAATCAAAGATTGATTCAATGGAAGGTTATACTAATGGCCAATTGACAGACATACACCACAAAACTAATTATCACTGTCAGAACAACACATTCCATAAAATACAACAAAAAGAATTTCCAAAATAGTTTGAAGATGCTTATCGTCCTTACTCAACTATCACTTCATGCTTCGGTCCTGCTTTTAAAGATTCATCCTAAGAGAAAAAAGGATAAGGAGAAAAGCTTTGTTAAATTGCATATAAAGGACAGCTTAGACTCATCTCATATGACCAACCTTTTTGCAAGCAAGTGTATAAAAATAACAAACCATAAATTATTTTACAAGTGATCAAGAAAATTGATATATCAGATTTTAATGACTAGGGACACAGAGTTATGATGATACATTTTTATTACCAACCTTAGTACAAATGTATACATAATGGACATCAGGGTTCTTTCCAAGCGCTGTTTCCATGGAGCTTCCATCACCATCTAATGGAACAGGATCAGTCAGCTTCCATTTTGGATGTTCAGCGCTTTCTTCCAACACAAGTTTCTCTGCATGTGTTAAACAGTTAGCTCAATTCAGGGAATTATATATCATATTTTCTTGTACTTCTGAAATTCAAGAGGAAGATTATATTGGAGTTTTCCAAAACAAAATAGGAATACTACATAGGCAGCAATTGATGTAGATAGTAGAAACACCTGACCCTCCTTAGCAAGTAACATCTCACCCAGTTGTAATAAAATATATATAATGCATAATGCAGGAAACATTTGGGTGGAAGATTAGTTTTCTAAGTTGTAACATATCATTGTATCACAAACTTATAAAAAACTCTTGGCACAAAATTATTTCTCTTTTGCAGAGGGGAATTGGGTAGCTGCCTGGAGATAAAGAGAAGAGGGCTTACTTAAAGTCTACTTGGAAAATTGACGTTGTCAATAATAACAACAACAAAAAACAACCAAACCCAATGGAAAAAATATAATGTGTCTAAAATGTCCAAAACCACTAGTTCAGTCGTTCCAATTTTAGGCATCATAGTCCCACATATAAAATTGGTGAATGTGAACCAAGAATCTCACCCTCAATGTCTAATGTTCAATACTTCTTAAGGTTATCCTCCCCCTTTCCCCTCAAAAGATAGAGAGAATTAGAAAAAGCAAGAAAGCAATGACAGTGGAAACCAGGCTGAACTGAGAGCCTGGGGAGACATACATCTCATTCTTGAAAGAAAGCAAGAAAAGACATGTAACAGATTATGATAATAACTAGAATAAAACTTTAATCCACCTATCACATGGAGTTTTATTGTCCACAAGCATGAATCTTTCAACAAATTGAGGCGATAAATTGGAGCTCCATATGTGATCTGCAGCATTATTGAGACTAGTCAGATTAAAAAAAATATATATGCAAAGACGTATTACATCCCAATAGCTGTTGTAGCTCAAGCAAATGCATGAAAGTTATGAATGAAAAAGAAAACAGAAGGAAGAGAATAAGGTATAGTAACTATATTTACCAAAATATAGACTCCTTTATCCTTGAGGACCCTATAGTTTGTCATCAACTGCTTCAATAATGGTGAACAGATCAAGCAAAAAAAAAAGAAGCAAATGTTTGAAACAATTGTACACTATTGTTTTTGGTTTATGTTTACCTCCAAACTTCCTCAAGCATCTTGACAGCATTTTGTCTTGAATTATTTCCACACTATGGACAAAAAATTGCTGTAAGCATGATTTCAATAAAGATTGAATCATCACAAACATGCAGCACTCACCAGAAGAGAGTCTAGAGTCCCTGAAAGACCATACAAAACAATTATAAAAAAAATATCAGCAAATGAAATGAAAAGCCAAAACAAAAATAACAAGCAACCCAAATGCTGTGCATAAAGCAAAGAACCTTTGTCAACAATGGCATCGAAGGAACCTGTCTGAAAAGCACTCATATCTCGAACATCCATTGTCATGTCTACCTACTAATTAAGGAAAGCACAGCTGCAACACGCAGAAGAACTTCATTGCAGAAAACTTCTAACAAAATCAAAAAATTTCAGTACAAAATTCATAGAATTTGTACAAGTACTGCATTTATTAATCTATTGATTATTGTGGTTCATACCATTACATAGTCACATTAGGCATTAATTTCTAAAGAAGGTCATACAAAGCTTCCACTTTTGCAGGGTCTAAGAGAGGTGAGAGAGGTTATTGGTTAGTAGCTTTACAACTAATTTGGTTTATTTATTTATTTAGAGGGTTGATTCCTGGACTTGAACCCATGACGTGACGTTTTTGGTGGAAGACACTTGCCATCAAACCAAGACCCAACCTATATTAGGCATTAATTTCTAAATGAGACAACTAGGCTCATAGCAGTGGAAGTCTTATGCTTCTTTGTCACATCTAAACACTAGCAAGTGTTATTGTAGAATAGGTCCATGCCCCGTTTGGACGTGATACCTGTTGTACCA
The DNA here is from genome assembly GCF_002906115.3 of Quercus suber. NCBI lineage: Eukaryota > Viridiplantae > Streptophyta > Magnoliopsida > Fagales > Fagaceae > Quercus > Quercus suber. The sequence continues at coordinate 457,638 of NW_027069931.1, read as the reverse complement.
CATTTTGTATATTTAGGAGGTAAAGGATCTATATAAAGGCAACTTCTGTACAGCTATTGACACACAATAATATACAGCGTTTTCTTAGTTTTCTTGCAACAAGCATAAATTATAACACAATTCAAGTAGCACATTAATTTACAAGTGACAGAATCCATGTGGGTTTTAGTTAGCTCAACTACTAAATCCTCTTGAGATCAAATCTTGCCTAAACAAAAAAAAAAAAGAAACACATTGATTTTTTGAGCTAATGGTAAAGAGCTATCATTATGAAATGTACCCAATAAGTCTCAAATCCTATTGTGTGTTTCTAAATATATATACATATTGAGTTGTAACAATTCATGTAGCACATAAATATACAAGTGATCCACCGTGGGTTCAGTTAGCTCAATTGAATTAAACGATCTCCTATACAAATAATTGAAACACATTAATAAATAGCAATCATCATCATGACCAAAAAAAAAAAAAAAAAGGATACATTTAAGTTGTGGACGAGTAGAGTATTTGTTGCGCATAGCGTCAATAACAACAGAGGAAATATCGATGTTGACAACATCCTCGTACCCATCATCCACCATGTCTTGGCTAAATGCTGTGAAAATTTAAAAAAAAAAATTAAAAAAAAATCTTTCAAAACATTGTAAATTAATATACTTAAAGAGATCATAGGGATCATGAGAGAGAGAGAGAGACCTGAGTTGCCACATCCGACAACGAGGACAGGATGGTGGCGATGTGGGATGTAGAGATGGATGAGAGGAGCTAAGGAAGGGTATTTCTGGTACCAATCGAAGCTCGATGACTCGTTCGAGTATCGGGTGTCCCAGTACCATGCTTCACCGTATGCTTGTGTTGAACATGCCCCCATCGCCATCTTTCCTTTTCTCTTTCTCTCTCTCTCTATCAAAAACTCTGATTGATTTAGTTTGTCATTTCTTCGATCAGGTGCTGGGTAGGTAGGCCTAATGAGTGTTTTTTTGGGGGGCCGGGTTCGGGTTATGGGCTTATAAGGGCTGACTCAATCCCAGTCAGGCCGGCATATCTATTTCAATGGTATTACTTGCTGATTTAGCTGAGAGTCTACTGGCCATTGTAGAAGAAGGTATCAAAGATGGGAAAAGTTAACGAATTGATTTATGAAATAATTTTAGAAACTTTTATGAAAAAAGAAAAAATTAAGTTATTTTTTTTAACTATTTTTTATATTTTTTTATGAAAATAGTATTAAAACTTTTTTATAATAGTTATTATCTAGACTCATTAAATATACTAACCTCGTTATACGGCTTTGCGTGTGATGAGGTTTTTATTTTTATTTTTATATTGTCATAATTTTTCAATTATTTTAATTTGAGATTTACACATTTTTTCATTAATATTACGCATTTAGAACTATTAATACAATCGGGAGTGTTACGAGACTAGTTTCTAAAAATGAACAAATATTACATGGTTATTTTGTAGCAAAAAAATAAAAAAATAGTGTTTTTATTATATATATATATATATAATCCTTATTTTGAAAATCTAATTTGTAGATAGGTAAAGCAATTTAAAAATCAACAGAAAAGTAGCCATATTTTTTAATCAATATTTTAGTGAAAGTTAGAGTTATATTTTTGTCGGATTGCCCTTTAGATTTGTCTTTACTTAATCATAGAGAAAAAGCCTTTAAATAGCAATATAAATGCACCATTCCTTATTTAGAGGTCTATCCAATGTGATCATGGCTCATAAATGAGATAATATTAGTAAGCTCTAGTTAGTTCGACTGATAAAATCTCTTATTGTCAAATAAGATATTTGGAATTCAATCTCTGTCTACGCCCAAAAACCTATTAATATGTTAATCTGATAATAAAGAGCAAAAAAAAAAAAAAAACTTTTAGCTTATTAATCAAACGGACTGTTGCCATTAGTTATTTTTTTTATTTTTTTATTTTTTTGGTTTTTAAACTTATTTGTCACCAGCTGGTCAAGGCCTAGAATCTCCTTGATATATGTCACATTTCAAGCAGATTGCAAATTACAGCCAGTCTTTTCCAAGGCCAGAAATAAAAGCAACAACAAAGCTGAGCACTCAAGCTAGGTCCTGCCAATTTTGTAGTTGGTTTTACTTTCAAGCATAATGAAAATGAAATTTTTCCAAGCAAACCAGATCAAGATGCTAAACCAATTAAAATGTTACAACTGCTTTGATTCAACCCTTTGAGAAAATTGGAAACCTATAGCGAATTGGGTGTCAAAAGTGAAATTCTTATTAGCATTCACAATATTGGATCTATCTCTTCTTTTTGCCACCCTTGGAAGATTTTGAAGGTCCAGCAGTTGATGTGGCTGCAGGCTCCTGCTTCTTCACCCTCCCAGGATGCCGAGGTACCAACTCAGCAACACGGAGCATCAACTGTTTCCCTACAATATAATAAAAAAAGAGATAAGTTCACAAGAGAAGATGGGAAGATGGTGTTGGGAGGATGGTATATTCACTTTTACTAATTTGTGCAGATAGCACTTCCAGATAAGTTACTGATATGGCTACATCCTTTTTTCCTATCCTTTCATGATTGTAATTAGTGAGACAATAAAAATAAAATGAAGTACAAAAACTCCCTAACAACATAGTTGGTATAACAAGTGCCAAAAGCCCAGGCAAAAAGTTGAGAACTCAGAATGCCTAAAAGCAACCCTGATGATTTCAGATAATCTATAATGTCAAAAGGAAGAGGGGGGGGGGGTGGGGAAACATCCTTCCATACATCCAAAAGGTGAAGTCTCACAAAGAATTCTAAAGAGCTTTTTTAAAAAATATTTATAACATAAAGAAGATCCCTTTGGACTCATCTCTAACCAGTAAAACCTACGGGCAACTAACCCCACCTGTCAGAACCAGTTGTCCAGTACTCTAGGGGCATTCACCCCTAATGGGCTAAGTAGTTTATGCTCATGCCCAGGAGCAAGTTCCAAAGAGCTATCTTCAAAGATAGAAATATCAAACAAAGGACTAGTTCATACAATCAAGCAATGCAGGATATTCTAAATGCTGAAACAAATTGCAAAAACAAGCACTTTCAAATGAGGTCAACCATGTGTTAATATATTCACAGCTGAAGCACTATTATGCAGGGCTAGTTCACTGAACTGAACATTGTAAACATGCTAGAAAATTCAGACTTTAGCCCACGTGTGCCAGACAAGAGGATAAATGAAGGTGAATTGATTGACCTAAGGTAAACCTTCGGGGGCGAAAAGGAGCAGTTACAATTTGCAAATCAAGTCTCAGATTCAGCCACTTTGCAATGACACTTAGGAAGATTCCCACAATCGAAGTTTGTGGAAGATGATAGGTTGGTAGTAATCAAATCAAGTAAATGATTAAATCCTGCTGCATTCACTAATAAGGTTGATTTCCACTACATGCCAAGGACAATGGAAAACCAATGATTGAGATATTTAATCAACAAGTTTTTATCTTCCCCCTCACTATAAAGAAATAAATCAAACAGAGAAAACTACAAAGACATCATGGACTCTCAAAATGGAGCACTATCCTGCTGCATTCACTAATAAGGTTGATTTCCACTACATGCCAAGGACAATGGAAAACCAATGATTGAGATATTTTATCAACAAGTTTTTATCTTCAAGAAATAAATCAAACAGAGAAAACTACAAAGACATCATGGACTCTCAAAATGGAGCACTCAACCACAAAAAAGGGTGATAACATCACTCTTCTGAAAAAACTTTTTAGAAATTCCTCACTAACCCATCTACAAAGCCAGAAAATAATATGTGCAGATCTAATACAACATCAATAACTGTCCACATCAATTAGCCACCAACAACAAGCACCCTCTGATGAATATTTAAGACAGGAAAGTAATTGAAGCTCAACAGTGGTGCCACAAATAACATGGACCCCCCACCCAAAAAATAAGCTGCATAATTAAGAAAACCATCGTCATTCCTTTACATCAGGTTGCATATATTTGAACATAGATATAGAAGTCCATGTTCTTCAGGCAAGCCACACGCGCGCACACACACACCGAAAAAAAAGAGAAGATTAGCCTGCAAGCCTAAGTTTTCAGAAAGAAAGGATCACAATGCATGCATAGTTTATTCAGACATATAGTGGTTTTCCAAAGTAGGATAGCCAAGAAAGAACTAATTACAGATTCCCATCTCAAATAGGAAGGGTAATTGGCCCTTACTGGAAGGAATAGCTGGATTGCACAGAGTCCCATCCTCCTTTTTCAGCAGTACCCTCACTCTCCCTCTTTGCATGAAATCGCGTGGATAAGCCTTGTCTAGCTGCAATAGTCAAACACTTCCAAGATCATTAAAAAAAATGATTAAAAATAAAAGAGAAGCATAACCACTATTCATTCAAAAAAATTAATAAGCAAACCTCAATAGCACAAGGGAGTTTGAGATGGCTGCAACAATCGTTGATCTCAAGACAAGTAGGATTTTCACAAGCATTGCTCAAGCTTATCCGCCTCCCTTCGGCCACCGTCTTCTTCGAGTTTATGTAAACTGGGTAAAATACAGTCCATTTCTTTATATTCAGTGTTTCTCTGTCCATGTCTCCAATCAAAACCCTAACAAAATTATTACATGAAAATTCAAAAGGACCAAAATCAGATCAGGTAAACCCCAAAAAATTACAGAAGAGACACCAATTCTTAAAAAGGATAACAAATTTCTGGGTCCATTAGTTACAACTGTTTTTATTTTTAATTATTTAATAATAATTTTCTGTTTGAAATAATCATTGAATGAAAAAGATGAACTGACTGATAAAACCAGTTGAATGTTTGGCAAAATCTGTGAAGAAATTTGTTGTTATTAATTGAGTGTTTTGTTGACATTGGTGTAAAAATGGTATTTTGATGACAAATAACCAAAAAGGACATAAATATTGTTTAACAAGTGTCTTTTTTCCTTTTGGGTATTTAATGTTAACAATTTTTTAAATAGATACGATACAATTTGAATCTATGGCATCTGCTTCAATATGATATCTCTTTATAATCAGGCTACCAATTGGCTTTGGTCTAGGCTGGATTCGAACCTACGTCCCTTATTCAACAACAAAAAACTTTACCAGTTGAGCTAACTAAAAGTCTAGAACCCAGAACATTTAATGTTAGCAATAATTATAACAACCTTGATGATGATGAATGAAAGCTTTTCAATGCACTTAAAAAACCAGTTTCCATTTTGCTTTTCCATGATCCAAACCAAGGGGTCAGAGTCTCAAACAATTAACTAGTTACTTCAAGTTCAAGGTTGAGATTTCAAACACACAAAGATGAAATGCAGTCATACAGATAAATTATGAATTAATAAAATTACAAATTACCATCACAAAAACTGGTAAGTACAAATAAAAGAAAGATGCTGGCAGCGTCATGTCTTAAGAGACTCAGAATCCACTGTCAAGGAACTAAAAAGCAAACAAGGTCTAATCAAGTCCTAGCCTGAATTTGATCTCAACAACATTGAGATGCATAACAAATTAACAACTATTCCCAAAGAAAGAAAGGAAAGAAAAAAAAAATTTCTGCCAAACCTCTGAAGTCATCATGTCCAAGAGATTTTATCTTCAATTCAAGGTTCCAATTCATGTTACAAGCTCTTACTAAAGTTAGAAACAGACATAAACATTTAAAAAAAAAATCCACAAATCCCCCTAGGATGATAAACAGACTCTAAACCTACCTAATAGTCCCATCAAAACAAATCAGAGTCATGCGTAAACAACATATTGCTGAAACAAAGTAAAGAATGCAAAATAGCTATTCATTCAAACCATTGGATGTGCGATGAATTTCATGCACCCCAGGGAAAAAAAAGGACTTGTGACTTGTGTAACAAAATGATAGGAATAGTTTTTCAGCAAATAAAAAGGACTTGTGTAATAGAGCACTGACACAAACAACTGGGATCCCACATTGGGATACCATAGGATCAATAGTGTAACAAACACAATCCAAGAGAAAGACATAGCTTTGAACTTCACTTCTTTTTTTTCTTTTTTTTAGGTACAACTTTTTCAAACAACTTCCATTTTCAAAAGGCTGAAAAATAAGCTGTACCAAACTGACACTGAAATGGGATTCATACATATTGACTAATGTCTACAAACGTTATGTAAAACAGCTTCTATGCACTTCAAGCCACACGCCTAAATATTGTTTGCATATCAAATTCTGAACATTCAAAGGCCTCTCAAATTCTTCAATTTTCTCCAGAACCCCAAAAAAAAAAAACCCAGATCCATGCATAGTCACAAACCATTGATAAAACTGAGAAACCCATTTCTAAAAGCACATGAAGACCTGATTTCTACCACCAGACACACACAGACCTGTATCACATTAAGTAAATGTTTGTAAATTTTTTTATATATAGCAAATAGCATAAATAACATCAAAATTCTTCAAATTGTTAACAATTTTTATTTTGATTGTTTAAAAAGAGAAATGCCCAGATGAGAGTGTGCTCGAAAAAGCAAAATGAATTGACATCCGAAAATCAAATATTGAACAAAAATAAATCCAAGGGAGGGGGAGTTGTTAGGGTTTTGGCGGCTGAGACACAGAGAGAGAGAGATAACCTGTGAGACAAAAGTTGAGTATCGAAGGCGAAGAGAGATCACGAGCTTCGTCGAATCCGACTTAAAATTGTAGCTTTTTTGTTGTTGTTATTTGAAATCCGTGCTGAACTTGCATTTGCTCCAAATCCCAAAAATATGAACGCTTCTCTACCCAAGCGCAAAACAAATACAACTTCCAAAAAATTTATTTATTTATATATAATTGTTTTATAAGCTTAAGACAAAACGACATCGTTCATGTGCTCAAGGTTTAATATTTATGTTTTTTTTTTTTTTTATTAAAAAAAACAATTTAAGATTTAATTTGTAACATCTAAAAATATTTAAAATGTATCTTTCAAAAAAAAAAAAAATCTAAGAAAATCCTAAATACACGTTCAACAAAATAGACTTTAGTACTTTACAACTAGCATTTGTACTGTATAAACTATAAACCATATCCACTAAGTTCTTTCCTTCACTTAACAAAAAATAAAACAAAAGGAGAAAGTGCAAGTAGAATTGTGACATTATTTTTCAGTACCAAGTAGGAAAAGAAATTATTTTCATTATAAGCTTTGGACCGGATGTAAAACAGAATGTAACCTTTTTTTAAGGCAAGAAAAAAAAAATGTAACTTTGAGTTGACTTGGGATAATCCTAATTCTTTTGAGATTTATATTGTCAAATTGGTTATTTTTAAGTGGTAATTTAGTACAATTTAATTTATTTCTATTGATTTATTTTGTTTAAAATATAAACAGAACAAAAATATAACTATCTAACGTGACAAGTTGTTAATGGTGAATAATAAAATTGCATTTAATGATGAACTCTTATGAGATTCAATAATAATATGCGAACTCAGCAAGTGTGAAATTTGTTGTCAAAACTGTTAAATTCAATAATATTGCTCAATTTTATAACACAAGACAAGTTTATCTATGTAAACTCCTAAAATTACAGGAGGGTTCAAAATTAAGATACCCATCATATATATAATCTCTTCATCTGTGATCTTAATTCCTAACTGTGATTTAAATATGTAAATTCCCCCAGAAAAAAGCTCTATTGAGCACATTTTATTAAAAGCCAGCTAGATGATTATAATCAAAATCCTACATTTTTACTTGAATTGAACAAATCATTTCCTCACATAAATTTGGTAATACAAAGTTACAAATGCCTCACAGACTGTGAGTCACAGTATCAAATATGGTATTTGCAGCAAACTCTGCAACAAACACCCCCCCACCCCAAAAAAAAACAAAAAAAAAACCCCTTTTCTTCTCTCTCCCAAAGGAAAGGAAAGGGGAAAAAAAAACCTTTAACTGTATATGCCTAGGGAATAAACTGATGAAGAGAAGACAGAATATGCACATAGCGTTTTTGTAATTACAATGTGAAGCTCCTTTCTGCTAAAATTAAGTAAGAGCCATTCTCAAAAATGAAAACATGTAGTCTTTCTTTGTGGTATCAATTTGTATCTAACAACAGATTCTCAGATAACCGTCCTCTGTTCCAACAAGAAACAATCGTGAGTAAGGTAGAATACTAATACTTGATAACACTGATAAATTTTTTGTTCCATGATCTGCCATGTAGAGTTTCTGAGGTATGACCCGATAACGCCCATCCTGCCACATGACAATCACAAAGATGCATTAAAAAAAAAAAATAATAATAATAATAGAGAAATAAATTCATAACTGAGAAACCATATAACCATATTGTTAGAGGGAGAATACTTCACTAGAATTGCTGTACTGAAAAACAACGAGGGCATGTAATTATTGCTGTCTAACTAAAAGACCAAATGGTCAGGTTAGGATCCTTTAAAACCCTAGGCACTTTCAGTTGAACCTTTACAATCCGGTAAACTGCGGTTTGCTTGGCCGCTTTATACATTTTTTGCAGTGTTTTGTTCACGACTTTAAATATTTTGATTATATTCCTGTGTACATACATATACATGCAGCTTTATTTAAAATTAACTGAATTTTTTACAAAAATAACCCTAATTGCAAAAATAACCTTACATATTAAAATACTAATAACCTAATAGACTACTATGACTCAAAACCTAACAATACAATTGACTTGCAAACATAAATAATACTAAATTAAAATAAAAATCTTCTTGTGTCTTCCGCGTCAACAATTCCTTTAGTAGATACTTCCACATATAGTAATTAAATCATTATACTCACATGTGTTGAGAGTTAAAAGCTATACCAAATAAAGCTTCGGTATTCTCAATTAAACATGAATGGTGACAAATTGATATTTGATAATATATTTCAACCTAGTGTTCAAACAATAGAGGACCAAGATGTCTATTGCACGTGACATGCAGAAAGCATTAAGATAATTGTTATGCTAAATATATGCACATAGTAAACATTTGAGAACTGAGAAAATACTGCTATATACGTACTTCATCAGCAGATTTAGATAAAGACGTAAGTCCAATCCTATTTCTGGAAATTGTAATAACATCTTGGCCCCATAAAGAGAAACCAGACACACCATCAGAATGACCTTTGAAAATAGTGGGCTGCGGTGGCCAATTCCTGTGAGAAAAAATTATAGAGGCAATTAGGAAAAGAAGGGCTTTAGAATACAACATTGATTTTGAAAGGGGTCAATGGAATAACTACAATTATTAAACAGAGAAGTTGTGGAATCACCTTCGCAAGTCCCAGATTCGTAAAGTCCTATCAAGAGAGCTTGAAATAAGCAAATGGTCCTCTGGTGCAGCCAACTGCATGAAATAAGGTTAATGAAACTCCAATTCAAACTAACATGGGTTTTTCTTTTAGCAAATTAAGCACACCTTTGTCACATATCCATCATGAGCTCGCCAAGAGGCAATAACATTTCCACTCCTTGGGTCAAATAACCTACAATGACCTGTACTTAGACCAGCTGCAATCCAAGATGGCGAAGCAGAAGCTCCATCTGCATGCATTGTGTCAGACCCACTGGAGCATATGGCAGAAACAAGAGAAGGAAAACCAGACTCAACAGACTCCCCCCTCCACAGGTGCAGCTTTTGACCTTGGGTGATATCAATGAACCTGCATGGTATAAGGAAAGATCAAGTCTGAACTGCATCAGTACATTATCTATGTAAGATTCAAATGCAATCCGACTTTAAATGTATGTATTCACCTGAGAGAACCATTTCCAGTGCCAACTACAAGCATCTCAACAAATTCTAAGTGATGCATACAAGTATACAAGTTCCCATCAAAGGCACTAGTCAGTACCCCACTCGTTAGCGTATTGGAATTTAGCATATTACCCTGGTCAGCATTATTCTTTGAAGCAGGAGACAAAGGGCTTGCAAGATGTGTGGAATCCACCAAGGGTTCAGAAAAAACAGTAATAATTTTCCCAGTTCGGCTATTCCAAATGTGTATGGTTCCATCACAAGATGCTATTCTTCCACTGGACGACATGAGACAAATGTCGTTCACAACCTAGAAGTTGCAGACAGTTAGAGACATCTGGTTAAGCAAAAGGATTATGCCAAGAACCATAACAAAGTTTAGGTCTGCCAAATATCATTCAGAACCTGTAAGTTCTGCTGGTGATTGCAATGAAATATATAGCATACAAAGTTTCATTTAAAGCGCAAGTGCATACAATAAACCAACCTCTTCATGACCATAATAGCCAGATACACAATTGATTCTTGTGAGTTCCCATTTCTGAACAGTTCCTCTAAATCCAGGGCCAATTCCTGCAGTAAATACTGTAGACTCATCTCGGCAAACAGCTAAAGATCTTAATGCCCCATGATGCGCACGGACAGAGTGTATAACAGATGCTCTTATCTTCCATGGAAGTTCATCTTTTAGACCCCCTACACGACCAAGAAAATCAGGCCCATCCCAGCTAACAGCTGGACTAGGGAACCAAAACCATGGCTCACGCTTCACAAGATTTGATGTTGATGCATCCATCTCAACTGGACTCTTTTGAACTTCATAAATCCATTTCTGAGGAATCAAGTTTTTGGCACCTCTAACTCCTTGAGATTGTGGAATTGACCATCCGACCCCATTAAGTAAAAGCTTAGCAGGATTGTATTCAGACCTTGAGCTAAATAAAGGCCTTTTAGTATTTTCTGAACCACTTCGAGGTGATTCTCCTGTACATTCCCACTGAATCATAACAAGTTCAGAATTTTGAAGTGAAACAAATTGTGTGTGTGTGAGCACATGCGTGACACAAAACTTCATACAAGCAAAATCATACTAGAGACAAGGTAAAAACCGTGAAGCTCTCATACCTTCCAATTATGACACCGTAAAAGATATTGCTCAAGAAGCAACCATGTCGCACAACACTGTCGAAGTTTCTCTATCCCAAGAAGAGATGCAAAAGAAGGGTACAGAATCAACCTGCAAATATGCTAAAAATTTCAATACATCCTAATTGTAGACAATAATTTTCAATTTAACTAAGCTTCCAATCTGGTGATGTGAAATGTGATCAGCACTCACACAAGGTCCACACGGCTTTCAATTTGAACCTCCCCATCAATTTTTGCTTTAGAAACCTTCACACTTCTGTTAAGAGGAGATCCTCCAATAACTTCCTGGGAGAAAGCAATCTCATCAAATAGCTCTTTAAGTTGTGGCAGAACATGCAATGCTGTCAGATCCGATCCAATCCGCTGACAAACTGACATGAGAGTAGTAGCAGCAACCTGGCAGAGAAAGGAATATTGCAATATTGGAATCTTAAAACTAATAGCTCACATTTGAGATGTAAAAAAGGGAAAAGGTGGGATTGACAGAATTACAAATGAACTCATTATAAATTCCAGCATTGGCAAGGAAAGTTGCAACAATTGATTGAATTGGATTTTTTTTTTTTTTTTAATAAAAAAAAATCAACAAAATTTTTCCCTACTTACAACTCCATTAACACAACACAGATTACGAGGAATTAAAGGGAGCAATATGAGGCGTAGACATTTTGATGGTGTTGATTAGAAATGCCAGGAAATATCAAATGTTTGTTGTATATATGAAATAGCAAAACTAATGGAGACACAGAACAGGTGAATGCCTGATCTGCTATGCATTTGCTTTTCAAATCCAATTGAAAAAGGCAAAATTCTACCAAGAACCTTGTAGCTCAGCTAGCACCTCCTGGTTTCCAATGGAAATATCGAGGGTTCAACTCCCCCCATCCCCATCGTAAGTTGTAACTATCAAATTATCAAAAAGGCAAGAATCTCACTTGAATCTAGTAAGCATCACATAAGTGACTTAAATAGTTTCTTTTAGCCAGTGAGCTTAATCTGAATGGGCACTCCTACCCAAAAAAAAGGATGGAGGGAGAGATCATGGGTTCAAGATCCACTAGGTGTGTGTAACTTACCAATTAAAAAAGATAAAAAGAGAGATAATTTGGCCACAAATTGATTAATTCTTTCTTTATGATTTCATCCAATTATTACAAGGACAACTCCAAGTTATATCAAGACAAGCAACAAAATAAATCCTATAAATCCACTACGATGAGTGACTGCACCCCATGCAAATTAATAGAGAAATTTGAAGCACCTGAAGCACTGCAAATTCCAAATTCTTATGCATAAGAACCATAACATGAAGGCAACTTCGACCCTGCATAATGAAAAGAGAGTTACATTCTTAACTCTCAAATGTTCCAATAAAACAAAACTAGAACAAAAATGAGAATAAAAATCCCGTACATCAACTAGCTCCTTTACGACCAACTCCCTTGGCAAGTACGCAACCAGGCCATCTAATGTCATTAGACAATCAATAAGTGCTAGAGCACTCCAGCTCTGTACAGGCTCAGGCTTCTTCATAGATGAGACATCAATGCAGGAACGAACAACGTGTTTTAGCAATGGTAGCAACTGTTTGACAACAAATGTCTCCCCTAAAAGACCACCTGAAAAGTCAAAATATAAAAGTGGCTTAGAGGCCAAACATGCCAATTCCAGAAAAGACATCAGAAGCAAAACCCAATGAACCAAGAATACCAATTCTAACCAGGACATCAATTCCATCAGCACAGAGACCTTTCCCAAAGCAGTGAATTAGAGGCAAGACTGTCTGATTCAACAACTTGAAATTAGAATGCAACAAATGCAATGAAAAATTACTTATGCCACAGTTTGTCTCTGTGGGGGTGTTGTTTGAGTGTGTGTGTGTTTGTGTCTATTTGTGTCTGCACACACTTTCAGTATTGAATCTCTGTATAAAGATAGATAGATAGATATAGATCGGCATACTCAAATGCCGGTTTCTATTTAGTCACAAAACTGAGAATTTTAGGATAATTTTAACCTGATGAATGGTAACAGGTATACCAAGCTCTTCACTAGATCCGATTAGCAGCACAGAAGCAGCAGCCGCTGAACTCTTATGAGGAGCAATGTACAAGTTTGATATGACCAAAGGATGTATTGTTTCGAGATATGCTCGCTTACCAACCCGATCCCAAATCTCTCGCACAAATGAATCTTGAAGAATAGAAACCTTCAAGTGTGAATAACCTGTAGTCTGAAATTAATATCTAAATGAGTTGGAGATCAAAAAAGAAAGCCCATAAACCAGAAAAATTTTAAAATCAAAGTTTAAAACTAGCCTGTAAAATCTTCTGGATAGCAGGCAAGACCAGTGCCTTCACTGCTTTTGGAGTCAAGCATTTTATGAATTCTTTTAGTAGTATATAAGCCCATTCAGCTTCAGTATCAGACAGAGGAGTCACTACTAGTGGTAAGCAGTATGGAGCACACATTTCAGCTGCAAATGTTCCCATTTTCTTGAGGGCTCCTTGCTTTGCAAAATTTGCAGCATAACAAAGGTGGGAGCCATCTTTAGCAAGAAGTTGAAGGGGAGAAAGAAACAAGTATGATGATTTAACCGTCGCAGGAAAATAAGGTGAATCTAAAAGACTTTTAGCAGATGGCCTCCTAATGATTAGAAGCAATGAACAGGAAAGAAAATTAAACTTCAGTAATACATAAAAGTGCCCCACAAACATGAAGAAGAAACATATAAGAACACCCCCTCCCCAGAAAAAAAGAAGGGGGGGGGGGGTGTTAGGGGATAAACCAAAGTAAAGAAGGAAGCACCCTAGAATGTAACATGCGTATTATTACAATCTTCAACAACACATGGTATCATATTTAAAATTTGAAAAAACAGAATAAATACCTCATCCAGTCCTTCTGAATGCATGCTTCAACAAGTATTTTAGCGTGAGGAGGAAGTTCCTGGATCAATCCAGGTAATATTCCACTCTCCAAGTACATGACCAATGACGTTGAATCGAAAAGTGGCTTCCTCAAATGAAGTTCTGCTAAAACACAACCTACAGAAAATATGTCCTTTGCAGCATGTTCAAAGCAAGTCCTTGAACAAGATGACCCCAGCCTCCAAAGTAGTAACTCTTGATATCCCATGGAACCTTCACCCTCCACCTCAATATGCTCAAGAAGATAACTCAGATCAATATCAAATGGCAACCTGTTGTTTCCGATAATGTCAGAGAGTGTAGATATACTTCTCTTGAAATTCTCACCTGATAGCTCCCCTGCAGGATTGACATCCTTCCCAAAATGTTCAGGATCACAGCCATAAAGAGCACTCAAATGCCTAGCTTGTTCAGAAAAGGCAGAGGCTTCTTCTAACTCTTGTAAATAAGCAGTACCAAAGAGGAGAGATTTCTTACTCTCTACTTCATTTGCTTGGCATTGATGCATAGCTGATTTACTGGTGCTATCACATGCTTTCTTGGTAGAACCCCGACGCATGGGGTGTGGTTGAGTAAAGAGCTGGCGGCGTCCCACTGACCTTGGCATTGTGGGCTCTGAAGAAGGCAGCATAACATTTTTGGCAGCAATAGCTGCATGACCCGAAATTTTGTACCCAAAGGTGATATCAATCCAATGATGGATTTGGCGCGAGACTAGGTCACTTTCCAAAGCATCACGATGTAATTTAATGAACTCCTCAGGACTACCTGCCCATGAAGGTATGGCCAAATCAGTCATCCCAGCATGCAGAGAACTAAAAACTTTGGGATCACAGTAAAACTCTGGAATGCACTCATCAGGGGTCCATTGGTACAGTCTTTGCATGGTAGAGGGATATTCGTTGGGTTCATAGACTGAACGAACAGCTGTACGCAGGACACTCAAAGGTAACCTCCTTGCTTTGTAACTGCAGACAGCCAATTCAGAAAGGCATTCATCCGATACATGGTGGGGAATTTCAGATGTCAAATAGGTGAAGTCCAACTGTTCATCCCCTTTTGCCAACCGCCATTTGCTCTTGCTTAAATCCCTCCAGCCTGCATCAGAATTCTCATCAGGTTTCACGCTAAAATCTATCACCCAAGGCATTACAGTATGAAATGTGTGGTCACCCCACCGTCTCCCAGCTAATCTATTTAAGATGAGTAGGTACTCAAAATTACTCATCTCTCCCCTCCACCACTTATTAAAATCATAATGCCAGTCTATAGATGTGGAAAGCTTCAAATCAGCATAGAGACCTTGAGAAAGACAATCCTCCATGCAACAACCTATCTTTGCAGGGGCAGTATCAGTGCATTCATTATCTCTTGTACTTAAGTCAAATCCTAACAAAGACTTATCACAAATGCTCAGCCAAGACCAGCATGACTCAGTCAACATTATACTGGATGGGCATATATTACCATGGGCAACCCCTAAACCATGTATGTAAGCCAGCGCCGAAAGTACCTGATATATTAAAAACCTTACATGCCACTCCGATTTTAAAGCATTAGGACTATAATGGAGAATGTTTTCCAAGGTGTATGGTGCTTTCGGAAGCACTAAATTAATATGACCAGAAGTCTTGAGCATTGCAAGAACAGGAGCTATATTTGGATGCCTCAGGGAACCAGGGAAGTTACTCTCCTCAAACGATGGTACCCCAAGTAAACTAAGAAAATTTATGCTATCTCTCCCTGTAGGTTTCCCTTCTATCAATAGACTAAGTGAGGACAAAACGTCATCTTCCAAAGACCCAGACAAGTAGTTGGCAACAACCTCTTCAAGAATCGATGGGGAACAAATCCCAACACGGGCAATTGGGGCCAACGCAGTAATTGTCCTAAAGCAAGAGAACCTACCGGAATGGTTACATGTAGAACTCTCTAATGAATTCTTATCACCACCACTTGACAAACACTGATTATCATTCGATAAAGTAGCTTCGTTGCCGCTAATTCCCACTCCAACCTCTCCTTGATCTCGACAAATATCATCAATCCCATGATTACCACTTCCTTCAACATTTTCATCAACATATTCATTACTGCACCCAAAAAAAAAATCAATAGTTTTAGTTTTTCCATATCATTCACTTAAATTCCCAGAATAACTAACTAGCTCCTTATTGTTAGAATATATTATGATATTATATATTAGAACATTCCCATAAACAAGGAGACCATGGTTTCGTAATACCATAGGTTACTGTGATTTTACGGTCATACATTAGGTTTATTATAACACACAATTCAATATAGCAAAAATGTAGTCGCTAAGAACTTTCTTGTACAAAGTAGGCCATCAGGCCGAACCACGTTAATTCTATTGCTTGATTCCTCTCTTTGTTTCTCTCTCTCTCTCTCTCTCTCCTTCATTTTATTGCCTTCTTTCTATTTTAACAAAAAAGTGAACAATTATCCCTATGCTAATGACTTTACATAAACAAAGTAAGAAAGAAAGAAAGCTGATACAAAAAGATTTAAAAAGAAAAAAGAAATGGAAGAGATGGTATAATTACACATATTTGGTTAAGCAATTGTGGTCTTTACTGGGAAGATACACCAATATGAAGTGAGAAGCTGAGGCCTCCCCACTTGGATTACACATCTGCAACAAAACAATGAAATCAAAACAAATCCAAATTTTTATCAAAAACACAAAGCATTGAAGAGAGAGAGAGAGAGAGACCTGAACGACGGCAGTGGAGGCGAGAGGGAGAGCGGAACGGGAGAGGGCATAGGAGAAAACGAGTTGCCGGTCTGAGAAATCCGACTTGATTCGGCGTTGCAGGCACTCCAAGCACATTTCTTCTTCCATTTTTTTTTTTTTCACTTTTATTCGCAACTCGCAAGGAGCAGAGCCACTACGATCCCTCCATGAATTAGAAATCTGGAAGAACTAGCAGTCCAACGCTTTGATCGACAGGTGGAAGAGAAGAAGCGAAATTATTTTCATTTTCATGCTTTCATCATTAAAACGCACCGTTTAGAGTAGTGTTAATACTTGGTAGTTGGTTCTGGTACCTAGCCAAGCTAAAGTTAAATCACCAGATTAACTTGTTACAAAGTACTTTATTAACTTCTTGTTCTTCTCAAAAAAAAAAAAAAAAAAAACTTCTTGTGTACAATTGTATGCTTCACCTCTTAATAGACTTATGCTAATAATTAGTGACTAAATTATAACTTTGACTTGATTAAATAAAATAATTTATGTTTATAAACCTATAATAATAATAATAATAATAATAATAATAATAATAATAATAATCAATATTTTCTAACCTTAATATTGTTAAAAGTTATATATAATTTTTACTACATAATGAACTATTTATATCTATATTATAAATAACAGTGTTGTATTTTATGAATTATTTACAATCCTATACAATTTTTGCCTAGACCAAGTGCGCTTGTAATCATTATTAGTTTGGTAACCAAACTAGTGGTACTCTATTTCCATTGGCTCATTCTTTACAAGGTAGAAAAAGAAAGACAATCTTTCCAATGTGGAACTCTTAAGCCAAAAATGATTACAAATGCAACACTTGGTCTAGGCACAAATTGTCCCCATAGTATATCTTTTGTGTGTATATATATAGTGATATTATACATACACAAATCAAGTTGCATACTCACGAGTTTGTTCAAGTATACATTATGATGTTTAAGTTTTGCTCACTTAATAATTAAGGTTATACTTAAGATTAAACTTGGCCTGTCTGCTAATTAAACAAATGTAATCAAGTTTTTTCTCAAAGCAAGCCCAAAGAGTTCATAAATAGCCTTTAAAGTTAGACCTAAAAAAAAAAAAAACTAGATTGCCTGTTTGGTATAAGATTATTTTCATTGGTTTATTGTCTGAAAAAATAAGCAAGAAAAAAATATAGTTTATCTCAAATTTTTTTTTTTTTTTAAATTATACATAAGACTAATAAGCTGTAGCAAAAGAAGAGTTTTTCTAGTGAATTGGATTTTTTGATATCAAAATAGTGATAGTAAATTTTTTGTTTAAACGTTGATGATATATTATAAAAAAAAAAATGATTATGTCCCTTATTTAGTGTTTAGTTAGGACGAAATAGGTGGGAAATTGCTTCTCAAGAAAGAAAAATGCTATAGACACAAATTATTTTACAAACGGTTAATATAGTGAATGATTATTGGTATATAAAAAAATGATGGTAGTGGTAGGCCTACATGAAACCCAGTAAAATTTTGCCACATCAACATTTTGTAAAATGACAAAATTTAGGTATAGTACCTTAAGTGCTGTTCTTTACGGCATATTTGGATGGAGGAGGGAAGAAGAAGAAGTGGAGGGGAGTAGTGTAGAGTTGGTTAAAATGAGCTAATTTAGTGCTAAATCTACTTTACTCTACTCTACTCTCCCTCCCTCCTCTCAATCCAAATGAACCATTAGGTTCCTTCCTTAAAATTCTACCATGTGGTTATTTAACTTAAAAATACACTTTCATCTCATGAAAAATAAAAAATTCACATGACGGAATCTTCATAAATGAACCTAAAGAACAACACCTAAAGACTGTACTTAAGTCTTACTCTTTGTAAAATAGTTTGTGACTGTAATATTACTCTAAAAAAAAAATAGTTTATTCTTGTTTTTGGCATAGTGGATACAATGTGTTGTCATATTTTCTTCTTTTCCCACTTTTATGATTTCCTTAACTGATTCTATTGTTTCAGTAAAAAAAAAAAATAATTGATTTCCTTAACTGGCTTTCCTTTTCTGATCTTTATTTCCTTAAAATGTTTCCAGATTGCTCACTCCACTGGCAAATGTTGATCTTTGATTGCTGTGTATGATTGGTTTCAATTGAGATTATTGGAATTAGTGGAATGATGGCATGTAATTTAAGACATTTACCTCAAGTATACTGTGGTACTGGCTCGCATTGGTATTTGCAGGCTTCCAGCCTTACAGCTGCGCCTTTTTTTAGTGCAGCCTTACAGCTGCTTGTGTGTGTAAAGTTTAAACTACCTGTATTTTGATTCTTTGTTCAATAATATTATAAATGCTATGATCCTGCCATGACATTTGCACATTTACATGCTACTATTGCATAATCAAGAGGATTAGCTGCCAATTTGCCAAAGGTATCTATCCAGCAGTCAGTTAGTACTATATATTGGAATATATCCTTCACTCACACACACGCACACACACAAAAAAAAAAAAAAAAAAAAAAAAAAAAAAAAACGCATATAATTGAACTTTCGACTCAAAGTTAGTATAACAAAATGGTTAATGCGGTTGCTGCAAGACTGCTTACCAAGTAGAGGCAGGTAAGCCACTGGGCCTTGAGCCTAGTAGCACCTGGTGTCATTGTATACCTTGAGATCGGGGTTCCTATCCCCTGCATTTACCCAGCAAAAAAAAAAAAAAGTAGGAGGCCGTAAGCAATAGGAGTGGCTATATTTCCCATGCAGCCATTGTTTCCTAACCAAAAAAAAAATCAAACCCCCACCAAAAAAAAAAAAAGAAGAAAAATGAAATAACCTATGCATAGGAAGAGCCACCTCAAGAAAATATTGCATTATTTTTGCCTTTCTAGGTAATCTCAAAGTATGAAGTCTGTTCAGGATTTTCATTTAAAACTGATAAAGAGAGAAAAAATGTGGAGCCATTTACTCTTTATAAACAGTCAATTTTATTAGAGGCATTATAAAATACATGTTCTTTACAAATGAAATTATTGCGTCAAGCCACATGGGCATGTTCATGTTTTGGAATCAGTGGATCATAAGTACTTACAAGAACAAAGAATAGACATGTACATTATTGAGGAATTACGGAATATATTAGCCAAAGGTTTTCTCGCTGCTGTAACACATATACAAAAACCCGTCATCATCCTTGTAAGATTCGTATATGGAGCCCATAAGACTGGCTGTAGATGCAAATCATTATCAATATATGTTAGGGTGTTTCTAACACAAGGCAAAAGCTAACCCAACTTTAGCAAGAGCCAAAAAAACTGCTTAAGTTACCTGTTTGAGGCAATGTGTTTTTGATAAAAACAAACAGAGCTTTTCCTGGGGTCAAATGTAGTCTGCTACTCAAGATGTGGATAAATTGCCCAACAGACATGTCTCGGGGAACCAGGAATCTAGAATAAATAAGTATATACAAGATACAGATTAGTCTCCTCTATGTTAGAATCTAGAAAAAGAAAGGGCCAATATCTATCAGTTAACTAGATCGCGATTCAACAGCAATTGGTACTCATAATCTACACTGATGCATTCTGATTTCATCAAAATGATAAAATAATGAGATTCATCTAGGAAGAAGATTCTGTTGTTCAACATAAAGAGCAACAGGTAAAGAACGTGGAAGAATACTCCAAACACTAAGCATAACCGACAAAAGCAAAGCTCTCTTATTTTCTAGATGAAGATGTTATCCACACTAAATGAGACTAATAACATGTAGAAATGCATTAGCAAATACATTACGACTGCACTAAACCAGGAAAATAACCTAAAGTCAGCAACCTTGTCTATTTGTCGCATGTCAATATCACAAAAATAGCGGCCAGGAAGTAATTAAGTTCTTCAAGTTGAATCCATGTTTTAATATGGCACAAATGTTGCTTTTAACAAAACAAAGTTAGTCTAAAAGCATTGTAAGAAACATAGAAAATTATAATAGCCAGAGCGGTAGAGCCTACTTTTTCTTTTCCATTTCAGGCAGGTCTGTCCTTGAGTATCTTTCAATGATTATCTGAAAGAACACACAAAGAGAAACCTTAATGAGTTGCAACAGCTGTGTTTATGAGTGAACATACTAATTACAAATACAATAGATATTTCAGCTAAAACAAAAGCAGAGAGCCAGAGACTATCACAACTTTTTGTAAGTTGAAATTCGCATAGGATCTTGGTTCATATATGTGACAAAAATGATAACCAAATCCAAACTAAAGGTAACCTCTTGTCACAGAGTCATCATTTAAATTTGATCCTTTACTTGTAAAGAGGAAAACCTGAAGCTTCAGAATTGATCTTAATTTAATCATTTATTTAGTTTGGACAATGATGTTTTCGAACGTTTGAGATCAATAGTAACAAAAGAGGCTTTTAGAGAGGCATTGCACTCGCAAACTCAAACTTTGATTACTCAACAAACATTCAATTTAAGCTGCTAAGACATCTCAACTTACAATCATATTAAATAACATCAACCTTTTGACCATGGCCTATTACAGATTATAGCAAAAAGGGCATAAGTTAATGTTTTTTCAAATTATCATGAACAAAATATCGACGGTCCAACATTTGTACATCCCAGTTTCTCTTGATTTAGAGATAGTGACTCATATTTTGAATGCGAATGTAACACCAGTCTCTACTTTAAAAGTCTCATGGGTAAGGGTATATTGGGAAATTCAATTTAGGGAGTTCTCAGCCGCGCTCCCATGGATGAAGACACTGAACCACATAAATCTCTGAATTGATTTTACTTTCTTTTCTTTTTTGGGGAGAAAAAATTAACGCATGCCCTAAGGGTATTGTCTAACAAACATTTTTAGAAACTTTTTATGGGAAAAGAAAAATGTAACTGATTTTTTTTTTTTTATATAGCTTTTTGTTTGTTCTTTACAAATGAAATTATTGCGTCAAGCCACATGGGCATGTTCATGTTTTGGAATCAGTGGATCATAAGTACTTACAAGAACAAAGAATAGACATGTACATTATTGAGGAATTACGGAATATATTAGCCAAAGGTTTTCTCGCTGCTGTAACACATATACAAAAACCCGTCATCATCCTTGTAAGATTCGTATATGGAGCCCATAAGACTGGCTGTAGATGCAAATCATTATCAATATATGTTAGGGTGTTTCTAACACAAGGCAAAAGCTAACCCAACTTTAGCAAGAGCCAAAAAAACTGCTTAAGTTACCTGTTTGAGGCAATGTGTTTTTGATAAAAACAAACAGAGCTTTTCCTGGGGTCAAATGTAGTCTGCTACTCAAGATGTGGATAAATTGCCCAACAGACATGTCTCGGGGAACCAGGAATCTAGAATAAATAAGTATATACAAGATACAGATTAGTCTCCTCTATGTTAGAATCTAGAAAAAGAAAGGGCCAATATCTATCAGTTAACTAGATCGCGATTCAACAGCAATTGGTACTCATAATCTACACTGATGCATTCTGATTTCATCAAAATGATAAAATAATGAGATTCATCTAGGAAGAAGATTCTGTTGTTCAACATAAAGAGCAACAGGCAAAGAACGTGGAAGAATACTCCAAACACTAAGCATAACCGACAAAAGCAAAGCTCTCTTATTTTCTAGATGAAGATGTTATCCACACTAATGGCCTGTTTGGATGTTTAAAAATGGAGGGGGAGTAGAGTAGAGGGAGGGAGAGTAATCCAATTACCTTGTTTGGAAGTTTTTTAAGGAATGAGGGGGAGGGGTTTGGAGGGGTTTCAACTCCCTCTAGCCCCCCATTTTTAATTCCCCCAAATTGGAGAGATTTGAAGGGGGAGTAGAGTACATAAACTATTGACCAAGTAAATTACCTAATTTACCCTTATTATATTAACAAAATTACACAAGGGGAATGGCTAATTACTCCCTTCCCCCTTACTAATTTTAAAAACATCCAAACAAGGTGGAGAAGAATCATTCTCCTCTACTCACCTCTCCACTACTCCCCTCCCCTCTACTCCCCTCTACTCTCCTCCCTCTCTAAACTTCCAAATAAGCCATAAATGAGACTAATAACATATAGAAATACATTACGACTGCACTAAACCAGGAAAATAACCTAAAGTCAGCAACCTTGTCTATTTGTCGCATGTCAATATCACAAAAATAGCGGCCAGGAAGTAATTAAGTTCTTCAAGTTGAATCCATGTTTTAATATGGCACAAATGTTGCTTTTAACAAAACAAAGTTAGTCTAAAAGCATTGTAAGAAACATAGAAAATTATAATAGCCAGAGCGGTAGAGCCTACTTTTTCTTTTCCATTTCAGGCAGGTCTGTCCTTGAGTATCTTTCAATGATTATCTGAAAGAACACACAAAGAGAAACCTTAATGAGTTGCAACAGCTGTGTTTATGAGTGAACATACTAATTACAAATACAATAGATATTTCAGCTAAAACAAAAGCAGAGAGCCAGAGACTATCACAACTTTTTGTAAGTTGAAATTCGCATAGGATCTTGGTTCATATATGTGACAAAAATGATAACCAAATCCAAACTAAAGGTAACCTCTTGTCACAGAGTCATCATTTAAATTTGATCCTTTACTTGTAAAGAGGAAAACCTGAAGCTTCAGAATTGATCTTAATTTAATCATTTATTTAGTTTGGACAATGATGTTTTCGAACGTTTGAGATCAATAGTAACAAAAGAGGCTTTTAGAGAGGCATTGCACTCGCAAACTCAAACTTTGATTACTCAACAAACATTCAATTTAAGCTGCTAAGACATCTCAACTTACAATCATATTAAATAACATCAACCTTTTTGACCATGGCCTATTACAGATTATAGCAAAAAGGGCATAAGTTAATGTTTTTTCAAATTATCATGAACAAAATATCGACGGTCCAACATTTGTACATCCCAGTTTCTCTTGATTTAGAGATAGTGACTCATATTTTGAATGCGAATGTAACACCAGTCTCTACTTTAAAAGTCTCATGGGTCAGGGTATATTGGGAAATTCAATTTAGGGAGTTCTCAGCCGCGCTCCCATGGATGAAGACACTGAACCACATAAATCTCTGAATTGATTTTACTTTCTTTTCTTTTTTGGGGGGGAAAAATTAACGCATGCCCTAAGGGTATTGTCTAACAAACATTTTTAGAAACTTTTTATGGGAAAAGAAAAATGTAACTGATTTTTTTTTTTTTTTTTATATAGCTTTTTGTATTTGCCATAAATCAAAAGTCAAAACTATCCTAAAATGGTCAATTAACAAATGCCCTATGGGCATCCGTTAACTGTACCCTCTTTTTATGGTCTTAACTTATCTCTCTAATTTTCCCACTAACATTGCTCATATCTGAAATCTTCAACACTTTGCCTACATAAGAAAGAAACCATTGGTATCTTTCCTGATATTAAGGAGCAATCATCATGGAATCTACACCATAATTTTTTTTTGGAACAAGAATCTACACCATAATTCAATCCAACTGTATCTATAAAAATAAAATAAAATAATCTTGCAGTGTTCAAATTCCTATATCTACTAACCCATTCAATACATAATCTATTCATAAAATTATAAAGACAGATCAAATAAAAATAAATAACTAATTCAACCCAAAACGAATAATCATGCAAATTTATTAACAGACAATTTTTTTAGCCACGTTACAATTACTAATTTTAATGCAACACTTATGATAAGGCAATTTAGAAAAACTTACAGGGACTCGCTCAGGGTATTTCGAAATGATATTTTTTGAGTCTTCAACACGTTCATCTGCACCAAAAATTAAAATTAAAATTAAAAATAAAAATAAAAATCCCTTGGATAAATAAATATAAGAATTTGAAGGAATTTGAAGTTTGTAGAGAAGAACGAACCAATGGAGTATTGGTCCTTGAAAGAGTTAAGCTTCCCCATAGATTTGTGGTGTTGTTTTGAGGTTTGAATCAGAGAAAGGAATTGAACTTCTTCTTCTTCTTTTTTCCCTGCTTTTTGGCGAAATGATATAGGATTTGAAAAGGAAGGGATTTTTTGGAATTTATGGAAAAAGACAGCTGGAGATGATGTGTGGTTGTGTTACGAAATTGTCTTCTGTTGCTTGATTCTGCGGTGAGCTTTGTCGAAAGTCAAATGAAAGATGTTAAAAGGTAAGCGGCGATTTTGCCTTTACTAGCGGTAGGCAATACTGTGGATATGGGCCTGTGTGATTTGGGCTTTGATGTGTAGAGAATGAGTGATGGGCCCTAATTACACTGTTGCTTCTATGACCACGTATTTAGACAATTGTAGTTTAAACCCAAGTTTGAGGTCATTTTGGTTTGTGGCCTACTAAAATTGAATACAAAACTTTTATACCACTTTTGTGTCACTTTATGTTCCACAAATCACAATTTATCATATGGGTTAATTGTTTTTCATTTTAAACTTTGTGATTATGAAGTATAAAGAGAGACAAAAGATTTGTATTCTCTAAAATTTTAACATCTGTATTCATACTGTTATGTATCATTTAGATTTAATTCCAGTGTTAATGTATTGTAATGAGATGTCCACTAAGTGCCAAGTATGAAAGAAATATTTTGAATCGATTAATGTTACGTTCACAATAATTTCATAATAAATACTAAGTGATAATTGATAAGTTGTTACTAATAGCTAAAAATGTGATGTTAGTAGTAGGTCCATATTAGACACAATAAAAAATTGCCACCAATGATTTTTTACGAAATTATTGTGAAAATATTGTTCATGCATTACTTTTTTTAATCTTTCATTTAGAATTTTTTTTTTTTGAGAAATAATTACAACATACTGCTAACCTCGCAGCTCTTTCATTTAGAAATTGATCGACATAATTGGTGAGTTTGAAAAACACATTCTTGATTTTATAGGTAGAATATTGTGATTGGTGTTAAAGAAAATGTATGGTGTCAATAGTAAACCCATATAAGTGACTTTTACAAAAGAAATGTTATGTCCACAATATTTTCATAACAAATCCTAAATAGTAGATTATTACTGGTTGTTGTTATGGGTGGAAGAAAAATAATTTAAGTGATAAATTCAAATTAGAACAAATAAAAACTTATCACATAAAATTTATTGTGAAATTATTATGTAGATACCCTTTTTCTTATTACAATTGTAGTGGGCCTTTTTGTTATATTGGGCTGGGCTGCCTCTTGCGGTACTAGGCCTAAATATTCTGAGTAAGAGAGTTGAGACCGGTCCAACTGCAACTCAATTTGGTCCGGCTTGTGCGCAAACGTTGAGGTACCAAGTCTAAGGGAAGACGCTGCAAAGTGGGTTTATCCTCTGTTTCTACCGCAGAAGGAACTTTTCTCCAGTTTTTGCCGCGGGATTGACTTTTCTGTTTCTGCCGCTACCAGTTTCTGCCGCAAGATTGACATTTCTGCTGCAAAAGGAATTTTTCTCTGGTTTTTGCCACAAGTTTGACTTTTCTACCGTGTAGCAAAACTTTCTGCTGTATAGTAAAACCGTTTGTTGTGCAGTAAAACTTTCATTTGTACAGTAAAGCTATCTGCTAGTAAAATTGTTTGTTGTGTAGTAAGTAAAGTTTTCTGCAACGTGAATGAATGCTCTTCATTTTTCTTCTCGCAAAAATACTTTTCTACTTCCTGCATATAAACAAATCTAAAACCCAAAGAAAATACCCATCAAATAAATGTTAGTTTAAAAGGGTTAGCATATTCTCAAATATATATACATACATATATAAGTATATATACTTATACGTATTCATATATGCATCTATAAAATATATTTTGCAGGACATGAGAGACAAGATATATGTATATATATATATATATACACACACACTTATGGCAGGATAATGATTAGTTTGTGTCAAAAGTAAAACACGTAATAACAAATAAAGAAGAAAGTTTTGGCAGAAAAGATTTAGCTAGTATAATAGTTAACGCAGTAAATATAATAAAAAGGTACTACAGCAGAATAACTAGTACAGTAAATAAAGATACCACAGCAGGACAACTGATGCAGCAAACGTGATAAAAACGTGCTACAACAGGATAACTAAATACATCAATAAGTTATAATGAGAGAAATCAAATATATTTGCAATCAAAATCAAGTATTGAATTCTCTTATAGAATAAGTAAACCAAGAAAGAACCCAAATCTCAACTTAAACAACCTTGTCATAGGCTTTTGCCATCAAAGCTGTACATTTTGGAGAATAAGCCTAAATGGCTACTAGCTATTACTTTTGGGGATTTCAAAAAGTGGGTTTTCTAAGAGGGAGGGAAAGATGGCCTATTGATGCATGCTCCTATTCCTGCCACGTTTTCTCTCTTCTTTTTTACCACTTTCTTTCTTCCTCTCCGTTTTTTTTTTTTTTTTTTTTTTA
This sequence comes from Quercus suber, assembly GCF_002906115.3. Lineage (NCBI taxonomy): Eukaryota > Viridiplantae > Streptophyta > Magnoliopsida > Fagales > Fagaceae > Quercus > Quercus suber. The sequence continues at coordinate 430,620 of NW_027069931.1, read as the reverse complement.
CTCTTAGTTTCTAACTACTATCTTACCATAGGTTGTTTTTCTCACTTGAGTCTTTTCCCTTTTGGATCTCCCTTTCCCTGGGTGCCTCTCTTAGGTGCTTACTACTCTCTCCTATGGGTTCTCCCCTTAGGTGCTTCTCCATTCGGTCCCCCTTTTATCCATGGCTACTTTTTTCTTTTATAGTGAGTTAATTTAATGGGATTTCTCCCTTTTACCCCTAGGGCTTCACCAACTGTTTTTGGTTTGTTGTGAGCATCATTTCAAGACTACCCACCAACCCATTAGTTGCCCCGACCACTGCTATTGCTCCAGTACATATTTGCTGCACCACTACTTATTTCATGATAAAATTCTCTTTTGTTTATTCTTGTTGTATACCTCTACCTTTGGGCTACCTTACTACCTAGCTCTATGGCATGCATCAGATTGTCCCAACCATCTATTACTTCTTTTGGGTAAGATATCATCCCAACAAGGTATATTCCCAAAAGAAGTCATGGCAGGAAACCAAATATAGACCCCTTCCCCCTCCCACCACCAAATCACGCTCTCTGAATCCCTTTGACCGTGGGCCCACCTCCCTTGTATTGACTGGGTATAGGTTGGTGGTGCTCCGGCCCTTCTGTTTTTGTCTTCTTTCATTCCCACGCAGTTTCTGCCGTAGCAGATTAGTTTTGTTTCGTTCTGCTGTATTTTTTGTCTAATTTCCTCATGCATTTCCTGTTGCACTTGTCAGTTCCTTTGGTTTGGCTTTTCTTTTCTTCACGTGATTCCTACTACTGACACTTCCTGCTGTTCCTTATTTCCTTTCATCGTACTTCTTCATATCAGTTTTCATGCCTGTCTTTTTTATACAAAATGATTTGGGCTTTTGTGGGCCAAATAATGTTGACTGGATCAAAAGGGTCTTGGACCCAATTTATCTTCACCTGCCGAAGTCATTCTGCCAGAGAACTGTATTTTGCGGCAAAACTGTATTTTGTGGCAGATTTGTATTCTACTACAGATCGCTCTCCCTTACATTTCTTTCTTTAGACCTTTCTTGCTCTTCGGTCTTCTTGGTGAGTCTTGCTTTTCATTGGGCTTTCTTCTTCATGGGCTTTTGGATATAGATTTGCAAAATTGGGCATCAACAACAATCATAATTTTTTTTATTTTTTATTTAGAAAACACAATCATAACCTACCACTTAATAATTGTAATTAAAAAAAAAAAAATTGTTTCCTAACATTGTTGTCGCTCAAAATTATATAAAGTTGGTCCCACGTCTATTATCATTGTAGCAAGCTAAGCTTCGATTTTTTATGACGCCTAGATAGCCTATAGGTGAAAATGAAATTAACCTTTACAATTGACAATAATCGTGTTCCACCTCCTGCTCTCGGTTTGGGGCCATCACTCACTGTACCACTTCTTACCCACGTCGCCACTCGTGAACAAAATTATACAAGCACGTTTTTTCAAGTCAAGACTCGAGCAGTAGAGCACCGACCTTCAACCACGGCTTGAGCTAAGTAATTCACTAATTTAATTTGTGCTGTCTTTTTCTTTAGTTTTTGAACCTCTCTGAAAAGTACCCTCCAATTTTAGTCAGTTTTTGACTGGGTTTTGGTGGCTAGCCACCATCAAGGTTGAAGAGTATTTAACACCAACGCACCAACTCACTCACCAACCCACTAACTCAATGAATGTTTCTGAACTACAATGTAAAATCATTTACAAATAATATATAATGACACTTGCATCCTTAATTATTTTAGAAAACATAGGAAATTAAGGGCAAAACACTTGAAATCTTTGTTGGAAAATAATTTAAGCAATGTAGGGAAAAATAACTTGTAAGATGTTAATTTAAATAGCTCAATATAATTAATTCTTCTTTTTCTTTAATCTTCTTTTTTTTTTTTTTAAATGAAGGAATGCCATATTTCAATTAATTACAATATTATGCACCGTTAATTTCGGGGGATAATTTTAAGATATGTCATGGAGAACATGGAAGGTGTGGTTAGTAAAGAAGATTAAAAAAAGAGAAGAAGAGGGTCACGGTGAGTCATGGAAGTTCAACCAAGTTGCAAAAGTCATGGGCACCTATGATGACCCATCTAAATTCTGAAGGTCTCTTGATGAGAAAATTAGCATACAACGGCTACATGTGATACTATCTCCTTTTGATGACTTATCCAAAGTTTATTTATTTATTTATTTATTTTTATATGAAATTGTATTTTCTTTCATTAGGTGGATTAGATATAAGTATTTATAAGCATGACATGTGACACATGTTTTTGATGACTTATCCAAAGTTTTTTATTTTATTTTATTTATATGAAATTGTATTTTCTTTCATTAGGTGGATTAGATATAAGTATTTATAAGCATGACATGTGACACATGTGGGAGCTTTAGGACAAATAGATTACAAATTGTTCTGTTAATAACCTTCTCTAATTGGTAGAATTCACCAAAATTAATAGTTCCTATTTGACATAAATGCTTCCTCGTGGTGTCTTATACTAATTAGCCTTTGTCTCATGAGTCATCAGTAGTCATGACCCACTAAACCACGATCTCCTTTGAAATCTCTAGACATGATATTCTTATTGTTATTATTATTCTTTTTTTTTCAGAAACCAGTCAATCAGCTTTTATTAAAACAACTAGGAGATGTCTCGAATAACAATAGGTGATGTATCAGCAGGGACCTCTTCCAGCATGATGGGCCTCAAATATATAATTTTATGAGATCCATGAATAAATGCATAGATGTACAGGATAAAAGAGTACGATCAAAGTCAAAGCAATACACAAGGTGAATTTTGACATGTTCCAACTAGCCTCTAAGCACATTATTTCGCGTGTGTAAAATTTTTTATAATTTTTTTAAAAGTTAATAATTTATGTCTATTATAATTTAAAAATATATATTTTTATTTTTTAAACAAATAAAATGGATAAGATTTAGAGATAATCAGTAATTGTAATTTTTTTTTAATGCGAAAGGAAAAAAAAATTCTAAATTTTAGGAGTTCTCTTTTTGAATTCAAAATGAAATTTGTTATTTGATATTTATGACTCTATTTCTAAATAAAGTTATCATTCATTAATAATTTTAAGTCTCTTTTAATTGTAAATTATATTAATTTTTTTTTAGAAGATTTTTTTTTTTTTAATTCAAGATATAAATTCTAATATAGTCTAATCTAAGTGTATATGTCTGTGAAACTCCCTCTTGGCGACTTGAACCCTGGCCCTTGTCCCCCACATCTTACAAGCACTTATAATTGTGGAGTGACCATCACACTAAGGGAATGCGATGGTCAATTTTTTTTTTTTTAGAGAGTTTAGACCTATGGCGTCCGCTCCTGATGACAGCTCTTTATCATCAAACCAAGACATCAATCAGTTTTCGGTGTAGACGAGAATTGAATCTTAGATTTCTTATACAACCATCAGAGACTTTACCAGTTGAGCCAATTGGAATCCACTTTTTGAGAAGATTTTGAGAAAGAAGCTTCTAATTAACTTAAAACGTCATAATTTAATGTAATTTTTTGTTAGCGTTTATTTTAAATATTATATCATATAGTTTTAAGGAGGTGTTTTGATCATAATTAATACAATTTAGTCAACAGCGAATATCTATCAATTTTTTGGTACTAAAATGAAACTTATCAATTTAGGCTGCGTTTGAATCGGGTGAAAAGCATTTCCGGAAATGCTTTTCACCATTTCCGGATGTTTGGTTGCGCACGGAAAACGCATTTTCCGGAAATTAATTTCCGTTGACCAGTGGTCAAGGCTGAAAACGATTTCACCTTTCATTTTCACTTCAAATCTAATTTTCCGGAAAAGAGAAACAGAGCACGAAGAGAGAGAGAGAGAGGAAGGAAGAAACGGTGAGCCCAGGCGCACTCCACCTGAAGCACGTCCTCGCCGGTCAGATCGCCATCCTCGTCGCCGTCGCCTCCTTCGTCCTTGATCTCGTTTTTTTTTTTTTTTTTTTTTTTTTTTTTTTTTCCGTTGCGGTGGTGTGTATGGTGGATTGTCCGTGGGTTTTGTGTTGTTGTTGTTGTTGTTTTTTTTTTGATGAACTGATTGTTGTTGTTGTTGTTGTTGTTGTGGTTGTTGTGTTGTTGTTCTGGAATTTGCTGCTGCTGCTGTTGTTGTTGCCGGAATTTGTTGCCGGAAATTGTGAAAAAATGGTAGGAAAATAGCATTTTCCTAATAGAACCAAACACATAAAAATATTTTCCACAACAATTTTCATAATACAACCAAACACTTGAAAATATTTTCCTTTTTCGGAAAATAGCATTTCCGGAAAATAAGTATTTTCCGGAAAATATTTTACGGCAACCAAACGGACCCTTAGTCAATAAAAAATATTTATCAATTTTTGGGTACTAAAATGAAACTTATCAGATGCCCATATGATGCTTTTAGCATGTTAACATATTATCCCAAGATCAACCTTAAGGTGGTTTAGATTATAGGTATTTATACAAAAAAAAAAAGGGATTAGATTAAGTGTATGATTTATTTATTTATTGATATGGTTCATTTAATATTGGATTCTTGGTTTTTTTTTTTTTTCAATGAATAATTAATTTGGCACAAAAATTAAAAATCTTAAATTGAACACATTGCGCAAAATTAGATCTCAATTGAAATCCAATTTAGAATTAATTGGATTTTCTCTTAGCTTCGGTTTTAAATACACACACACATACTAGTATTACTCTCATGCGTTGCACGATTTTGACTATAAGCTTTTAGAATAATTTCATGGAAAAATAATAAATCAATAATCACTTGAGTCTAGATCATATAAATTGTATATAAAGTATTGTTCTTAAAGGTCTCAAACAATCACACAACATATTTGTAGGGACAAGGGCCCAAAATTGTATATTTGGCCTTGGGCTTTGTCCGAGGAGGTTGACTGTTTTGAAAACCAATAAACAGTAGTGAGAATGTTAAGTTTAGAGTTGCATGAGTGAGATGCAAACAAAGAGAATGGGAAAGGTAGTTTGAGGAGGCTCACCTCCTCGGATGAGCAAAGCACGGATCAAATATATGTTCTATCAATTTTTTGGTACTAAAATGAAACTTATCAATTTAGTCAATAACAAATATTTATCAATTTTTGGGTACTAAAATGAAACTTATCAGATGCCCATATGGTGCTTTTAGCATGTTAACATATTATCCCAAGATCAACCTTAAGATGGTTTATTTATACAAAAAAAAAAAAAGGATTAGATTAAGTGTATGATTTATTTATTTATTTATATGGTTCATTTAATATTGGATTCTTGGTTTTTTTTTTTCAATGAATAATTAATTTGGCACAAAAATTAAAAATCTTAAATTGAACACATTGCGCAAAATTAGACCTCAATTGAAATCCAATTTAGAATTAATTGGATTTTCTCTTAGCTTTGGTTTTAAATACACACACACATACTAGTATTACTCTCATGCGTTGCACGATTTTGACTATAAGCTTTTAGAATAATTTCATGGAAAAATAATAAATCAATAATCACTTGAGTCTAGATCATATAAATTGTATATAAAGTATTGTTCTTAAAGGTCTCAAACAATCACACAACATATTTGTAGGGACAAGGGCCCAAAATTGTATATTGGGCCTTGGGCTTTGTCCGAGGAGGTTGACTGTTTTGAAAACCAATAAACAGTAGTGAGAATGTCAAGTTTAGAGTTGCATGAGTGAGATGCAAACAAAGAGAATGGGAAAGGTAGTTTGAGGAGGCTCACCTCCTCGGATGAGCAAAGCACGGATCAAATATATGTCCTATCATTCAAGATGACCTTCCCAGATATTCTACTGACAAGGACGTGTATTGTGAACACATAAGAGGGATCGAAGCTTAGAAATATCTAAGGAAAAGCTACTGTCACTACATTAAATGTTCTGCAGCTAACTTTCTGGCCGCATTTATATGGAAAAGACCCCTGAACAGTGCTGCCTTGCCTATCCCAACTCATAGAGAGTTAGAGAGAGTTTCCGATGGGACAAACACTCAAGTAGTGGCTTGGATGATTAACAAATGAAGGGCTAAGATCATTAAGAGAGAGATATATAATGTAAGAGACCCTTGGAAGGAAAGGGGATTAGAAAATCAAGAAAGAAACACTGCAGCAATCAAGAACCAAACTTGTAACCGTACTTAAGAAGAATATATAAGAACAGTCTCCTCGGACTTTGTTGAGGACTTTTTTCTTTAGTTTGAACTTGTTTATTTTCACTCTTTTGTCATCAAGATCTACTTAATTCGTTGTTTGGTTAACTAAAGCCCAGTTTTCTAACTCATTCTCTACAAAATCATTGTTTTGGGCCTAAATCCATTCGTATCTTGGGCTAGAAATTCAAATCTGGTCTTTACAATATTTATATATAAAAAAATCCTAAATTTATTAATTAAAAAAGAAAGGAAAACCTTTATTTAGAGTTATATTTTGATACACTAATGACCTCTTTTATCTAAAGAGGGTCTACTTAAAGATGAGTGGAGAATTGTGAAAAATTTAATATTAAAAGGAGTCCTAAGAAAGAAAAATGATATAGACAATTGTTAAAAAAATTTATTAGTTCAAACAAAGTTGCAAGATCATATTGAGGGGTGGATTAATTTTCATGATATAGATTTAATATTACTTGATTATAACAATCTTGTGAAGGAACATGTTGTTGGTATTCATAACATGTTGTGTTTTGGATTTTTTTCATGAATATTCAAATGTCTTGTGGGTCCTAACTATAGTTATGAATATTAATATTTGTAAAAATCAAAACAAAAATTAACAATCTCTTCCACACACATATAATATTACTAACAACAAAAATAAAAATGAGAAATAGTAACTTAAAAGTTTTACTATTCAAGAAAATTAATTTGATCTAATAACGCACATATAAATATGACACAAATACAACACATATAAAAAAATAGAGAATACAAAATTTAATAATTCTTAAATAATATAGAGATAAAGAGTAAACATTCATAGTGGTTTATATAATGGATTTCATGAATTTAAAATTGTCTTTATGACTCATAAGCAAAACCTTAAAAAAAAAAAAACACAAAAACAAAAGAAGACAAATACATACTTGTAATAGTGTGGATGGTAGGTTTGATAAATAATTCTACCATAGATTTCACAAACGACGAATTGCGTAAGTAACAAGAAAAAACAAATCAAAAAGAGAATTAGATTTCTAATCAACATAGAAATTATAAGAGAATGAGAATTATTGATAATGGGGAAGAGAAAAATTTGATTAGAACAATAAGTAGTGTTTTTATCCCAACGGATGTGCCGTGAAGTTTTGCTTTTTTATAATATCTCTTTGTATTTGATAGTGGAGCTTCAGAGCTGTTTGAATCTGTAAATAAATTTTTTTGTTTGAATCTTTGTATGTACTAGATTTGTGTTCTTCTTCCTATTTGAAGGTAAAATTAATTTTGTATTTCCTTTTTTTTCTCTCTTTTTAGAAAAATATTTTTATGAATTTTATGAATGTTTTTTTTTTTTTAATTTTAAAAAGGGATCCACTTAACAAAGTATGACATAAGCTTCAATTGAATAAACATAAAACTTAGAGGACTTAATTGAACTAAAGTAAAGTTAGATAATTGAATTGAATTTTGTTCAAAGTTAGAGGATGTAATTTGCATTTTAGCCAATTTTATAATTATGGTAGTTATTAATTATTAATAGGCATTTATTATGATAGTGTCTATATTAGAGGTGTCAAAATTGGACACGACCCGTGAATTCGACACAACACGACACAAAATTAGTAGGTTATGGGTTGAGACTTAATGGGTTTGTGTTATATTCGGGTTGACATGACTGACCCGTTTAATAAATGAGTTGGGTTAGTGTCCATCACATGGAACCTGTTTGACCTGTTTAATTAAATGACATTTTATTAATATGCCCTTCAAACCCTAGGTATATAAACTTGTTAATTGTTGTGGTTTATTTTCTTTGACATATTATGATTGATTATATGTGATATTGAGATATGCTTAAATTTTGAATTATTATTTGTGATGCAGTTACTTGTTTGTTCTAAATTTTATATAAAAATATTTATTTGTTTGGGTTTTCATAATTCATATCAGTTTGTTTAATACTAAAATTATTATTATTATTTTCATTTTGATAAAATCTGATAAACAGGTCAACACGACTGACTCGTTTAATAAATGAGCTGTGTTAGGGTTAAGGAATCTTGACCCGTTTAATAAACATATTGGGTTAGGTTAACCCATATATAATCTAATACTCATGACTCGACATGACACGAACATGACATGGGAGCACGAATTGCCATCCCTATCTATATATGGAACTCTATATCCTAGTATTATTATGCATTTATTATAATTGTGTTTGTATATGGAAAAAATATTATGCACTAAGATTTTAGTGGATAGAATATAATTTACATTTAATTAAAAATATATATTAATGGGTATTTATTATGAATGTTTTTTGTAAATAACTATTAAATATATAATCAAGGTCATTTTTAAGAGGTATTTATTATGGATGAATTTGTAAATGGAAGTATCTATTTTATTATGATTTTTTTTTAAAAATTTTTGTGTGTACTCAAGGTTAAAACTTCAAATCCCAAATCTCTTATTCGATAACAAAATATTTTTCCAATTGAGCTAATCGGAACTCACTATATTATGATTCTAATTAAGTGTATGAACCAAAAATGAAATGTTTTTTTTATCATATAATACTAATAATAATATAAAGGGAAATGATAAAGGATGCACTAAGGGTATTTGTTAATTGTAAGGACACAATTTGCAGCCCAAGCCCAAAGATGAATGGGGCGATGGCCCAGTGAGCTCAATACAATAAATTTGTAGAGAGTGAGTTAAAGAGCTAGGCCCAAATGAATTTAATAATGGCTAGTATGGATTTAGAAGATGATAAAGCAAGAACAGGACACATAGGACTGGATAAATTCACTGTCCGAGGAGATAATTCTGAGTATAAATCAATATAACTGTTTACAAGTACAACCTTGATTACTACAGTATTTCTTCTTCCTTTTTTCGACCCACATCTTGTAGAAGGTCTCTCACATTATATAGTTCCTCTCAAGTCATCCTGATCCTACATTTGTTAATTATCTGAACCTTCACTTGAGTACATATCCCATCAGACATCCTCTTTGGCTTTTTGTGAATTGTGATAGCTGAGGCTACATTGTTCAGGAGTTTTCTCCATATAAATGCGGCCAAAAAAGTAACTACAATGCATTTAATGTGGTGGTAGCAGTTTTTCCTTTAGATATTTCTGAGTTTTTATCACTCCTATACATGCATGAAGCTTATCCTTATCGTGAAAACCTCCTGGTAGGTCACCTAGGTTGCTGGAATATAGATTTGAACTGTATTCATCGTGTTCGAGGAGGAGTTACTCCTTGGACTGTTCTCCATCCGTTCCTTCTTTATGAGACTTTCAATTTAGAGCATTTTAAGGTTATTTATCCCTCCTCGGACTTTCTCACGTCCTCGGACAAGGTCCAAGGCCCAGTATATAATTTTGGGCCTTTATCCCTACATTAATAATCATTTTTAGAAACTTTTGATGGGAAGAGAAAAAAATAATTGACTTATTTGATAGCTTTTTTTATATATTCCATAAAAGTAGCATCACAATTTTTATTGTAATGATTCATTAACCACTGCCCTAAGGGCATTCGTTAACTAGACCTAATAATAAAAACCTAGTTTTTACAAACTTACAATATAAGGTAAAATACAAAAAACACCCCTTAGTCTCTAGGTTAATTCAAGATTTTTTTTTTTTTAAGGTCCAATGTGATTCTAAATGATACTAGACCTTGTTTGAAAGTTTTGGGCTCCTTCAAGTAAATTTTTTTTTTTTAAGAAACAAATTAGCTATTAAACATATACGCACACTTAATTACACTCTCTCACCAAACTTAAACACATTATTCAACTGCTCATTCAAGTATTGTCAGGGCCGGCCCTAGGCCTAGGCCACTTAGGCCACCGCCTACGGCCCCCTACTAGTTAAAGGCCCCAAATTTTGGGGCAAAATTTGATACATCTAAAAAAAAATTTAAAGATATAGGAAAAAAAATAGTTTTATATATATATATATATATTTACTTTTAAGAAGTTCCAAAGTATTGAGTAATGTTAGAGATAATACAACTTTAGATATATGAGTCTTACAAATAGAGTAATGCTAGAGTTTTACAGACTGTTGTTGTGGTCAATTTCTCACTTGTTCTCATCTGGGCCCACCGATAACATCACTTTTTTATTATCTATAATCATTCACCATATCATCAGTTTGTAAAAGTTTTTGTATAAGAATTTGTATCTCTAATATTTTCCCTTATAAATATTTGTGTCACTAATTCAGATAGGAAAATATTAGAAATATTATTAATTTTACTTGAAAAGTTTACAAATTGATGTAATAATTAGTATGATACGTGGACGTCAATAATCTATTAAATGTATTTTTGAATTATTTGTTGTGATTAATGATATTTCTTTGTAAGCCTCATGTTATAAAATTTATAATATTCCTAACATCATTCATTTTTACATTGTTTGAAAGTTTTTTTTTAGTAAAATTTGTTATAATTTTAGCATTTTTCTCCAAAAAAAACATATTACAAAATAAAAGGAATAGATTTTTGTTATAAAGAAATTATAATATTAAATACTAATTAAATATTATTTAAATAATAACAAAAAGACTCTATTTAAATATATCGCCTTATGCCACTAAATTTGTTAGGCTGTCCTGAGTATTGTATATAGTGTTTCCTTCAAAGAAAGAGTTTTGTACAAGATTGCATTATAATAACAAATATATTATACACGATAAAAGTGTGAGACCTTTCAAATTAATTTTTAAACAAAGTTAAGTAAGTGGGTGGGTTGGTTAGTCCTAGACCAAGAGCAAGCCGAGTCGTGGGTGGCTTGGCATATCCGAGTCAAAGACTTGCACAGCCGACGACAGGCTGGGGTAGGTGGCCTTATTAACCTTTACACGCAATTCCCAGTTAAACGCGTCATCTATTTAAATATATCGCCTTATGCCACTAAATTTGTTAGGCTGTCCTGAGTATTGTATATAGTGTTTCCTTCAAAGAAAGAGTTTTGTACAAGATTGCATTATAATAACAAATATATTATACACGATAAAAGTGTGAGACCTTTCAAATTAATTTTTAAACAAAGTTAAGTAAGTGGGTGGGTTGGTTAGTCCTAGACCAAGAGCAAGCCGAGTCGTGGGTGGCTTGGCATATCCGAGTCAAAGACTTGCACAGCCGACGACAGGCTGGGGTAGGTGGCCTTATTAACCTTTACACGCAATTCCCAGTTAAACGCGTCATCCTCCTTCTTTTTTTTTTTTTTGAGAAACTAAAGAGAGGGGTGCAAGACGCGTCATCCTCCTTGTTCCTCGATCCTCACTAAAATCCCAAAAAAACATGCCTCGACTCACCGACACGCTGTCACCGACGGCTGAGATCATATTAGCAACGTGTAATCTCAGCCGTGGATGTAGACCCCGAGTTACAGTGAATGAATCTAACCCAGAATTCGCTTCTTATTGACACCCACATTCTCTATAAATTAGCACCTAAAACCCCGACTCTGGACTCGTACCGCTTGGCAAGGCAAACCCATTTGATCCACATTTTCACTCAGCCAAGCACAAACCATTCTAACTCTCTCTTTCTCTCTCTCTCTCGAGGTAGGCTTAGTTCGTATCTTTCTTGTTAAGATTTGGTTTGCTCTATTTGTGTAATCTTATAATAGCAATGTGCATTAAGGTTTCAGATCTTAAATATGGGATTATGATAAGTTGGGTATTGGGTGTTTGAGGAAACCCATGAATCAACCATTTTTTTATTTATTTATTTATTTTTTTTGGTGTTTGTGTTTGAGTTTGTGTAAAGGGTATTTCTGTTGGACTGCGAAGTGGAGTCAGGATTTTAATTCATATATGTCATTTAAATCAGTTTGCACTTGTGGGTACTTTTAAGGTTGCTCTAGCAAAGTTTTGAACGATTGTCGGTTGTCAGTTGCTGTTGCTGGGTTTTTGTACTGTGTGCATTTTAATAGATCCATTATGCATTTGTCTGTTGTACTAAGTTATTTTCAATTACTTCCTAGCAATTGTACTAAACAGATCTGTGGGAAAAAAACCCCTCTGATCAGTTTTATATATAATTATATATACACACAATATCACCAACCAACCCCTGGTCTCAAAATTTTGGGGTTGGGTCGGTCACATGTATTCACTTGTAGAAATGTCCCAATGTTTATATGGATCTATTCATAATAGAGTGAATAAATTTGTTTAGTCTCTATAATTGTGGTATTGGTCATAATTTTATTTGATTTTGGTGTACTTTGCAGCTATAAAGAAATGGAGACCTTCCTATTCACCTCTGAATCAGTGAACGAGGGGCACCCAGACAAGCTCTGTGACCAGATCTCTGATGCAGTGCTTGATGCTTGTCTAGCACAGGACCCTGAGAGCAAGGTGGCCTGTGAGACTTGCACCAAGACCAACATGGTCATGGTATTCGGAGAGATCACAACCAAGGCCAATGTGGACTATGAGAAAATTGTGCGTGACACATGTAGAGACATTGGTTTTGTTTCAGACGATGTGGGTCTTGATGCAGACAATTGCAAGGTCCTTGTTAACATTGAGCAGCAGAGTCCTGATATTGCTCAGGGTGTGCACGGTCATCTCACTAAGCGGCCAGAGGAGATTGGTGCTGGTGATCAAGGCCACATGTTTGGCTATGCTACTGATGAGACCCCAGAATTGATGCCATTGAGCCATGTTCTTGCAACCAAGCTTGGCGCTCGCCTCACTGAGGTCCGCAAGAATGGTACATGCCCATGGCTTAGGCCAGATGGGAAAACCCAAGTCACTGTTGAGTATTACAATGAAAAAGGTGCCATGGTTCCAATTCGTGTTCACACCGTGCTCATCTCTACTCAGCATGATGAGACTGTGACAAATGATGAGATTGCAGCTGATCTAAAGGAGCATGTGATTAAGCCTGTGATTCCTGAGAAGTACCTTGATGAGAAGACCATTTTCCACCTTAACCCGTCTGGCCGTTTTGTCATTGGTGGACCTCATGGTGATGCTGGTCTCACCGGCCGGAAGATCATTATTGACACTTATGGTGGATGGGGTGCTCATGGTGGTGGTGCATTTTCTGGGAAGGACCCAACTAAGGTGGACAGGAGTGGAGCTTACATTGTTAGGCAAGCTGCAAAGAGCATTGTGGCTAATGGACTTGCCAGAAGGTGCATTGTGCAAGTTTCTTATGCCATTGGTGTTCCTGAGCCTTTGTCTGTGTTTGTTGACACTTATGGTACTGGAAAGATTCCTGACAAAGAGATCCTCAAGATTGTGAAGGAGAGTTTTGATTTCAGGCCCGGTATGATTTCCATTAATCTTGATCTCAAGAGGGGTGGCAATGGCAGGTTCTTGAAGACTGCTGCTTATGGACATTTTGGTAGGGATGACACTGACTTCACATGGGAGGTGGTGAAGCCCCTTAAGTGGGACAAGGTCCAAGCTTGATTAAGGTCTCGTCTTCACATGGCTCCTACTATTGTGCACTGTTCTTTTTTTTTTTTTTTCTTTTTCTTTTTTGAGGAAAAATTTATTATTATATTTCATGTCTTTTTTCGGGAAGATAATGTTAGGTTTTTATTTTTATTTTTTTATGAGGGTAATGGATATCATAAACAAATTGAAAGATAGTCTCGGAGTTGAATTTTAATGCTGCTAAGAACGCAATAATAATATATGAAAGAGAATCCTTGGTCTGCTGCAACAATGTGAAATGGTATTTGCTTTTTGACACAACGCATGTGAGACCATTGATATGCTTCGCAAGAACTGATTCAAACATTGGTATATAGCGTTTGTTCTCTTTCCCTGCTGGTCCCTGATGTTAGTGAAAGTAGATGAACGTTGGGATGGAGTTTTACAGCTGAAATTCCATTGTTTCCCTTTTTGTTTACAGCACAGTCAGGCGAGGGCATTTTTTTTTTTTTTTTCATTTCTTATAAAAACTTTCTTTAAATGGATTATTAATAAGTGCCCTAAAGGCACTCGTTAACATTCTCCATTTTATATCTGCCACACTCAACTCTCCTCTAATTAGTAATTACCTTGGAAAAAAATGCTCACACACCCTTTAGGGTAGTGATCATTGCACACCCTTAACTTTTATTTTGGCTAATTTATTTCTTGAATTTCACTCATATACTAAATTAATACCTTAGTTAGTATGTTGTTAATTAACTAACAAAAAATTCAAGTGAGATGCCATGAAGCTTAAAAATACCAAAATTCCAATGAATAGAACAAAGAAACGTTGAGAGAGAGAGAGAAAGAGAGAGAGAGAGATGAACCAAAACCACCACCGCATCCCTTCATCCTCCAGTGCCATAGTTCCTTGTTTTGCACCGCTCAACTGCATATTTGGATCTGCCGTTCGACATCCACCATTATTTTGTCGTTTCAATTCCACAAGCCAACACAAAAAACTAACCAAAACCCACCAATTCAATTCCAAATCCTAACAACACAAACAATCAAATTCCATTGAATTCATCAAAATCTAGTTTTTTTTGTTTTTTGTTTTTTTATTTTTAAAATATACTATAAGCAAATAAATATAAAGTTTGCTAGTTAATTTGTCCTAAAAGAAGAAAGAGAAAATTGGTTCCATGTTCATGGCTGGTAGTGGGGTTGAGTAAATTTTACTATAACTTTTTTGGGCTTGAGTTAGTGGTTTTGTGCTTCACCTTCTATGGCTTGATGATGTGGTGTTTTTGGTCAAATCGTTTCTCTCTCTTCTTTCCATCAGGCTTAGACTTGAGACAATTGATTTTGGTATTTTTAAGCTTCACGTATATCCCTCATGCGTTTTTTGTTAGTAAATTAATAACAGACTAATTGAGATATTAATTTGGCACATGTGTGAAGTTTAAGAAGTAAACTAGCCAAATAAAAGTTGAGGAGGGGGGTGCAAGGGCCACCACCCTAAAGTTCCGGGGGTGTGTAAGCATTTTTCCCAACTACTTTGACTAACTTGATGATCCATTTCTCCTTTCATAGTATTGGGATGGAGGGTGAGGTTATGGGTTCAAAACCACTAGGTATGTGTGTTACTTACCATTAAAAAAAGAAATAAAAAGAGGGTGATGTTGCGGGTTTAAGACCCATTGAATGATATTGTAATTTACCAATAAAAAAAATGTTTAGATAGTTGAAGAGTGGTTGATTTATTTTACAGGCTTGTAAATAGGACAGAGTAAATCACGTCAAAGCTAGGATTTTTTTTTTTTTGGTTGCATTTAGCATCATTTTTGTAACATTTTAATTAGTTGTCAAGTTTGTAAAACTATTTAGCAAACTAACATCTCGAGTGTCTAAAACTCGAGTTCCAAGATGGAACTCGAGTTTCAAAAACTTGAGTTGCAAGTGGTGGCAATTTGACATGAAAAGAATATCCATGTGGAACTCAAGTTTTAAAAACTTGAGTTCCACCATTTTCTTTCTAGGGCGTTTGTTCTTCTTCTTCTTCCTCCTCTTTTCCAGATCGTGCTTTGTTATTCTTTATCTTCCTCTATTCTTCGTCTTCTCCTACCAAATTGTCTTTCTCTTTTCTTCCTCTTCCTTTGTTCTTCCTCTTCTCCGGATTGTCTTCCTCTTCCTCTATTCTTCTTCGGATATGCATTTTCCAGATTGTCTTTCTTCTTCCTTTGTCTTCTTTGTATATGGTTCTTCTTTTTCTTCTGGTTTCTTCAAATATACTTCTATAGAACTCAAGTTCCATGTGAATAAATTATTTCACCTCAGTAGTTAGAACTCGAGTCTTTAAAACTCGAGATGTTACTCTCCTAAATTGTTTCTAAGCTTACTAACTAATGAAACAGTAGTGAAAAATCATGCTAATGGGCAAATATCCCCTCAAAGTTTGGTGAAAACTTACATGTGTATAGTGGGCCATACTTATGGCCCATGGTTTTTATTTTATTAATAAGTCTTATTTAGTTTATAGATCTTTATGGATTACTTTTTATTTACTTGTCAAATTAGTAGTCCTAGTAGGAATCCTATTACTAGTACAAGTAAGAGTCTTTATATATACTAATGTATAGCCTCGTGTATATGTACGAGTACAATTAAAAATAATTACAGTTATATGGTTCAAATTATACCTGTTTTTTAGAAGAGTTTCAAATCTATATCTATATATATAATAATAGGTGAAACTGAGAGAAAATCCAATTGAAATTCAAGTTAGAATTCAATTAAAGTCTAATTTTATGCCAGATGCCCATCAAATCTAAGTTTTTTTAATATTTGTGCCAAATGAGTTAATTTAGTGTAGAAAACGAGGAGTCCAATATAAATAAACTATAAAACACCTAATCATATAATTAGAAAAAAATTCAATTTTATAATTTATTTATATAATATATCATGACTATGTACGGTCCATTACTAACTAGGTTATATATGTAAATATTAAACCATAGTTTATAGAAAATTCAATTAGAATCAAAATTGGATTTTGCTTTTGTTAGCTTTCCATACAAATTAAATTATTTAGAATTTTGCTTTTATTTTTTCTAGCTTTGAACTAATGAATATATTTTTTTATACAGTTTCTATTCAAATACTTGTATACGAAGATAATAAATATAACAAACTGTAATTGAGTTGAACGATCCCATACACCTATCTCCATTTAAATTAAGAGATATTATTTGACCAATTTGCTATTTTATTTTGTATTGAATTTAGTAGACTTTCACAGATAATATTTGTGAATTAATATTGTATATGTAGATTCGATAGTGATTTTCAAAATTATATATGTAATAACAATAATATAATGAGAAACTTAGCGTAACCAATATCATGAAAATTGTAAGAAAAACTATTTTAGCACCTTCAAATGTACTGGTCAAACTATGTCCTTTATATTTAATAACCCAAGCTATTATCAATAGCACCATTACGATTCTTCATTCCCATGCGTAAGCATGGGTTACATACTAGTTATACAAAGTATTAGCTTACATTTATACTTCACTCATCACAAAAATAAAATATTAAGGTGCTATAGATTAGAGCAATGACTATGACCACCTTGCCAGAACATGAGTCAAGTGCAACTGATTTTTTAATCTTTTGGGTAGTAAATTCTTATCGGTTTGCATTTGGACTCTCCACTTATATCATTTTTTTTACTTATTAATAACCACTTAACACATTAACAATTTGTAAAAGAAAGTTAATAGCTCTAGCATTTTTTTCATTTTAAAGGCTTTAAAAAAAATTTATAGGTCTAAAATCAAAATCAAAATATACAAATCCAAAAAAATTATCAATAGGAAAGCTAAAAACAATTAAACTCAATCAAACAATTTTATCAAAAACAAACAACCTGACCCTTCACAATTTTTTAAATAAAATAATTTTATTCTTACTCACCTGTAATGACCATATCAAAAGCATACCAAATAAAATAAAATAAAATAAAACCCCTTTAGCGGTTAAGCACCAGAGCCAGAAACTGAAGTCATTGCACATAATCAGCAACAAAACCACCCCCCTAATTCCAAATCCTGGTTCCGTCCCAAATAAGCTCATATATGTGGATTTATTTATAATGTTGTATTTATCTATACTACTATTTAAGGGGCTGCACTTGTTTGGACTAGATTTTTTTTGTTCCAAAAAGACCCCTCTACCCTAAAATTTAGCAGAAACAACACTTGAGGATAATACGGTAATCTATACTACTATTTAAGGGGCTGCACTTGTTTGGACTAGATTTTTTTTGTTCCAAAAAGACCCCTCTACCCTAAAATTTAGCAGAAACAACACTTGAGGATAACACGGTAATAATACCCCTTTAACTCCCACCTAAAACATGGCCTACAAAATAGGACAACTCTCCTGGTGGTTTTCAAACACGACTTGATATCTATTAGAGATTTAAACTGCTACAACTTTCATATTCCTTCTATTACTAAAATACTCAACCCACGTTTTAAACACAATGGATGAAACAGAGTACAATGTTGGTTTTGGAAGTGTTGTGTTTAGGAATGGTCTTTGGATTCTTTTGTTTCTTTGTCCAATGGTATGTTGCCTTGAATCCGTTTCTTCCTTCTAATTATTGAATTGCATTAACATATATTTTATACTCATTTGATTGGGCTTTTTTGTTATGGTAGATTTTTTTTATTAAAATTTTTTAATAACAATTTAGGGGTTCAAAAATTCGTTAGCCATATGGGGTACATAGGAAAAACCTGGCTTTCATAATTCAAAGGAAATTTCCAACAGATGTCTGCATGGCTGCAATTTCTTGCATTGTTCGATCATAACCAGAGGTCCAAAGCTGCTCTCAGGTCTAACTTTCTTTTATGGGTTTAATAAATCATATAAAAAAAAGGATAGATGAAAATGTGAAATTTGATATGTTTTGATTTTTTTTTTTTTTTTCCTTTGATTCTTTAATATTGTTCCTGAGCCTTTGTCTGTGTTTGTTGACACTTATGGTACTGGAAAGATTCCTGACAAAGAGATCCTCAAGATTGTGAAGGAGAGTTTTGATTTCAGGCCCGGTATGATTTCCATTAATCTTGATCTCAAGAGGGGTGGCAATGGCAGGTTCTTGAAGACTGCTGCTTATGGACATTTTGGTAGGGATGACACTGACTTCACATGGGAGGTGGTGAAGCCCCTTAAGTGGGACAAGGTCCAAGCTTGATTAAGGTCTCGTCTTCACATGGCTCCTACTATTGTGCACTGTTCTTTTTTTTTTTTTTTCTTTTTCTTTTTTGAGGAAAAATTTATTATTATATTTCATGTCTTTTTTCGGGAAGATAATGTTAGGTTTTTATTTTTATTTTTTTATGAGGGTAATGGATATCATAAACAAATTGAAAGATAGTCTCGGAGTTGAATTTTAATGCTGCTAAGAACGCAATAATAATATATGAAAGAGAATCCTTGGTCTGCTGCAACAATGTGAAATGGTATTTGCTTTTTGACACAACGCATGTGAGACCATTGATATGCTTCGCAAGAACTGATTCAAACATTGGTATATAGCGTTTGTTCTCTTTCCCTGCTGGTCCCTGATGTTAGTGAAAGTAGATGAACGTTGGGATGGAGTTTTACAGCTGAAATTCCATTGTTTCCCTTTTTGTTTACAGCACAGTCAGGCGAGGGCATCGTGCTCTAGTAATATTTTATGGGTCATGCTAATGAGTGCCCTTAACGAACTCATTGATAATTTATTTAAAAAAAGTTTTGATACCATTTTTATGAGAAATGAAAAAAACTGTTAAAATATTAATTAGTTTTTTTTTTCATTTCTCATAAAACTTTCTTTAAATAGATTATTAATAAGTGTCCTAAAGACACTCGATAACATTCTCCATTTTATATCTGCCACACTCAACTCTCCTCTAATTAGTAATTACCTTGGAAAAAATGCTCACACACCCTTTAGGGTAGTGATCATTGCACACCCTTAAACTTTTATTTTGGCTAATTTATTTCTTGAATTTCACTCATATACTAAATTAATACCTTAGTTAGTATGTTGTTAATTAACTAACAAAAAATTCAAGTGAGATGCCATGAAGCTTAAAAATACCAAAATTCCACTGAATAGAACAAAGAAACGTTGAGAGAGAGAGAGAGAGAGAGAGAGAGAGATGAACCGAAACAACCACCGCATCCCTTCATCCTCCAGTGCCACAGTTCCTTGTTTTGCACCGCTCAACTGCATATCTGGATCTGCCGTTCGACATCCACCATTATTTTGTCGTTTCAATTCCACAAGCCAACACAAAAAACTAACCAAAACCCACCAATTCAATTCCAAATCCTAACAACACAAACAATCAAATTCCATTGAATTCATCAAAATTTAGTTTTTTTTTTTTTTTTGTTTTTTGTTTTTGTTTTGTTTTTTTTGTTTTTTTGTTTTAATTTTAAAATATACTATAAACAAATAAATATAAAGTTTGCTAGTTAATTTGTCCTAAAAGAAGAAAGAGAAAATTGGTTCCATGTTCATGGCTGGTAGTGGGGTTGAGTAAATTTTACTGTAACTTTTTTGGGCTTGAGTTAGTGGTTTTGTGCTTCACCTTCTATGGCTTGATGATGTGGTGTTTTTGGTCAAATCATTTCTCTCTCTTCTTTCCATCAGGCTCAGACTTGAGACAATTGATTTTGGTATTTTTAAGCTTCACGTATATCCCTCATGCGTTTTTCATTAGTAAATTAACAATAGACTAATTGAGATATTAATTTGGCACATGTGTGAAGTTTAAGAAGTAAACTAGCCAAATAAAAGTTGAGGAGGGGGGTGCAAGGGCCACCACCCTAAAGTTCCGGGGGTGTGTAAGCATTTTTCCCAACTACTTTGACTAACTTGATGATCCATTTCTCCTTTCATAGTATTGGGATGGAGGGTGAGGTTATGGGTTCAAAACTACTAGGTATGTGTGTTACTTACCATTAAAAAAAGAAATAAAAAGAGGGTGATGTTGCGGGTTTAAGACCCATTGAATGATATTGTAATTTACCAATAAAAAAAATGTTTAGACAGTTGAAGAGTTGTTGATTTATTTTACAGGCTTGTAAATAGGACAGAGTAAATCACGTCAAAGCTAGGATTTTTTTTTTTGGTTGCATTTAGCATCATTTTTGTAACATTTTAATTAGTTGTCAAGTTTGTAAAACTATTTAGCAAACTAACATCTCGAGTGTCTAAAACTCGAGTTCCAAGATGGAACTCGAGTTTTAAAAACTTGAGTTGCAAGTGGCGGCAATTTGACATGAAAAAAATATCCATGTGGAACTCAAGTTTTAAAAACTTGAGTTCCACCATTTTCTTTCTAGGGCGTTTGTTCTTTTTCTTCTTCCTCCTCTTTTCCAGATTGTGCTTTGTTATTCTTTATCTTCCTCTATTCTTCGTCTTCTCCTACCAAATTGTCTTCCTCTTCCTCTTTTCTTCCTCTTCCTTTGTTCTTCCTCTTCTCCAGATCGTCTTCCTCTTCTCCGGATTGTCTTCCTCTTCCTCTATTCTTCTTCGGATATGCATTTTCCAAATTGTCTTTCTTCTTCCTTTGTCTTCTTTGTATATGGTTCTTCTTTTTCTTCTGGTTTCTTCAAATATACTTCTATAGAACTCAAGTTCCATGTGAATAAATTATTTCACCTCAGTAGTTAGAACTCGACTCTTTAAAGCTCGAGATGTTACTCTCCTAAATTGTTTCTAAGCTTACTAACTAATGAAATAGTAGTGAAAAATCATGCTAATGGGCAAATATCCCCTCAAAGTTTGGTGAAAACTTACATGTGTATAGGGGGCCATACTTATGGGCCATGGTTTTTATTTTATTAATAAGTCTTATTTAGTTTATAGATCTTTATGGATTACTTTTTATTTACTTGTCAAATTAGTAGTCCTAGTAGGAATCCTATTACTAGTACAAGTAAGAGTCTTTATATATACTAATGTGTAGCCTCGTGTATATGTACGAGTACAATTAAAAATAATTACAGTTATATAGTTCAAATTATACTTTTTTTTTAGAAGAGTTTCAAATTTATATCTATATATATAATAATAGGTGAAACTGAGAGAAAATCCAATTGAAATTCAAGTTAAAATTCAATTAAAGTCTAATTTTATGCCAGATGCCCATCAAATCTAAGTTTTTTTTTAAATATTTGTGCCAAATGAGTTAATTTAGTGTAGAAAACGAGGAGTCCAATATAAATAAACTATAAAACACCTAATCATATAATTAGAAAAAAATTCAATTTTATAATTTATTTATATAATATATCATGACTATGTACAGTCCATTACTAACTAGGTTATATATGTAAATATTAAACCATAGTTTATAGAAAATTCAATTAGAATCAAAATTGGATTTTGCTTTTGTTAGCTTTCCATACAAATTAAATTATTTAGAATTTTGCTTTTATTTTTTCTAGCTCTGAACTAATGAATATATTTTTTTATACAGTTTCTATTCAAATACTTGTATACGAAGATAATAAATATAACAAATTGTAATTGAGTTGAACGATCCCATACACCTATCTCCATTTAAATTTAAAAATATTATTTGACCAATTTGCTATTTTATTTTGTATTGAATTTAGTAGACTTTCACAGATGATAATTGTGAATTAATATTGTATATGTAGATTCGATAGTGATTTTCAAAATTATATATGTAATAGCAATAATATAATGAGAAACTTAGCGTAACCAATATCATGAAAATTGTAAGAAAAACTATTTTAGCACCTTCAAATGTACTGGTCAAACTATGTCCTTTATATTTAATAACCCAAGCTAATATCAATAGCACCAGTACGATTCTTCATTCCCATGCGTAAGCATGGGTTACATACTAGTTATACAAAATATTAGCTCACATTTATACTTCACTCATCACAAAAATAAAATATTAAGGTGCTATAGATTAGAGCTATGACTATGACCACCTTGCCAGAACATGAGTCAAGTGCAACTGGTTTTTTAATCTTTTGGGTAATAAATTCTTATCGGTTTGCATTTGGACTCTCCACTTACATCATTTTTTTTACTTATTAATAACCACTCAACATATTAACAATTTGTAAAAGAAAGTTAATAGCTCTAGCATTTTTCTCATTTTAAAAGCTTTAAAAAAAATTTATAGGTCTAAAATCAAAATCAAAATATACAAATCCAAAAAAATTATCAATAGGAAAGCTAAAAACAATTAAGCTCAAACAACCAATTTTATCTAAAACAAACAACCTGACCCTTCACAATTTTTTAAATAAAATAATTTTATTCTTACTCACCTGTAATGACCATATCAAAAGCACACCAAAAAAAAAAAAATAAAATAAAACCCCTTTAGCGGTTAAGCACCAGTGTCAGAAACCGAAGTCATTGCACATAATCAGCAACAAAACCACCCCCTAATTTCAAATCCTGGTTCCATCCCAAATAAGCTCATATATGTGGATTTATTTATAATGTTGTATTTACGACCAATAAATACTATTCAAGGTATTCTTCGATCTATTTTCTATGCTGCACGGACACGAAAATTTTAGCCAAGTAATTGTGTTCGACACTGGTATTAGTAATCCCTGACTAAAATTTGTACCCAATGAGTACCTTAAAAAAAAAAAAAAAAAAAAATCTAGGCATGTCCTAGACACAATTGCGACGTACTCGCAACACGCTGGTACATCCCAGACAATGCAAAGCATTGAAAAAGAAAGAAAAAGAATGAACGAACAAGATTTTTGACCAACGCCTCTCTCTTCCTCTTAGTTCTCTAATCTGATCTGTGCGGTGTGCCTTCTCTTAGTAGATCGGCAACAACTGAACCCCTACCGGCCTCCTCCGACCCCAAAGCTCCCTCTCTCTCTCCCTTAGCCGTTTCTTTCTCTTCAAGTTTTGGGTTTTCTCTCTCTTTTGACACTTTCTTTCTCTATTTCTTTTTTTTTTTGGTCGGTTTGGCTTAACTTATCCTTACATGTGTTATTTACTTATTTTATATGTTTGGAAAAAAAAAAAAAAAAAAAAAAAAAAAAAAGGGTTTTATGTTTATTGTTATGCGTTTTCTGGGTTTAGTATTATTGTTATTATTTTGGTTTTATCTGTCTAATTGGTTTAGTAATGAAAAATAAATTACACTTAAAACAACATTTAATGAGTATTATTGTACTTATTTGCTGTTTTTACTTAATTTAAATTCTAAAATAAACATATATTGTCTAAAAATATTTAAAGATATACCTAAATATATTAATTAATTAATTGCCGTATCTCGACGTGTCTATTTTCTGTTCTGTGAGTGAGTTCCCTTGTGCCCCTTTTTTGGCAATATACAATACACCTATACAACTAACCTTTTTATTTATTTTTAATTTTATTGCAAGCTAACCATTATTTGACACTAGGGTTAGTTGAGGGCTTGATTTAATTCCCTTTCATACTGAACCCGGGTTAATTGGACCGTCCTCCATATCATTTCCATGCTAAACCTGTTTTATCTAGTCCCATTTTGAATCATTTTTAAAATTAAAAAAGTCACAAACTGAAAAATAATTAAAACCATCGCCTAATTATGTATATACCTAACAGTCATTATACTCAAAGAAATAGTTTGTTTTAGGTTTCATATAAGGTCCCGAGAAAAGGAAATGCTGAGTCAATCGAGTTGAAAAGAAGATTCAAGTTTTGGGAAAAGAAAATAATAAAGAACTTTTAAATGGAAATGAAAAGAAGCGGCGTGAGGGCTAAAAGAATTATTTGGGTTGTGGAGATATTTATGCTCTGTTTTGATGTTTAAAAAAGGAGGGAGAGTGGAATAAAGGGAGGAAGAGTAATTCAATTACCTTATTTGGTAGTTTTTTAAAGGAGGGGAAGGGGTTTGGAGAGGTTTGGAGGGGTTTAGATGGGTTTCGACTACCTCTAACCCCATATTTTTAATTCCCTCAAATTGGAGAGATTTGGAGGGAGATTAGAGTAGATAAATTATTAACCAAATAAATTCCCCAATTTAGCCTTTCTAAATTTACAAAATTACAAACCGATTATATAAATAATCTTTGATTGTTTCCTTGACCTTATTCTTCCTGAAATTTAACAAAATATAAAATAAAATAAACACACACTCACATTAAGCTTTACATTTGGGAATAATACTAAGAAACTCGGATCTTCTCCAAGAAGAAGGGTTCAACGAAGAAATGAGGTGGCTTATATGCAACGAGGTAGAGAATGAAGATCTCCGAAGCTTGAGAGAGTTACAAGTGGGAACCAAAACCCCCTTGTTCGACACGCTTGTTGGAGGTGAGAGAGACCCCACATTTGACTGCAAAATTACAAGTTAGAAAGAGAGAGAAATGGGAAGAAAATTGAAATTGAAACAGAAACAATAATGTATGTATGCCCTGCTTGGTTGCCGAGAAAGTGTGAGAAAGAGAAATGAAGAAAATAAATAAAAATAAAGTTTTTCAATTTATTACAAGGGTTGTAAGTGAAGACGCCATTGACAGAAGGAGCTCTCAGTTGGGCATTAGAGCCTTTTTGGCCGTTCGGTTTGGATTTTTACTCTTTTTTTAGTTTTTAGGTATATACTTTATTTTGTTTTATTTATTTATTTTTAATTTTATTTATGCTTCTCCCCCCAAAAAAAAATAAAAAATAAAAAATCACGAACATATTCTAAGATTTGGACAATGATAATCAGGTTCAAGACTTTACAAAACTGATAAATTAATCATAGACCAATGTTGCCAGTCCATTTTCAAATAAGAGTAAATTTGTCTATTTAAATCATTTCCGCTCTTCTCCATCCTAATTTTTAAAACATTCAAATAAGAAGAATGACTAATTACTTCATTTCCCCTTACTAATTTTAAAAACATCCAAATAAAGTAGAGAATAACCATGCCCTTCTACTCTCCTCCTCTCTCCCCCCCTCTACTCTCCTCCCTTTCTAAACTTCCAAATAGGCCATTAAGATGGGTTGGCATTGGGCCAAGCCTAAGCCCGAATCCATCTTTTTATTTTAAATATAATGTGTTTTAGATTAAGTCATATATATTTTTTAAAATTTTCAATTAAAGTCCTAAATTTAAAAAATAATTTTAATTTGAAGCCTATATTCATCTCTGTCATTCATTTCCATTATCTTAAGCAATAATGAAACATAGCGCAATAGAATACTATAGATAGAACTATACCTTTTTATTTTTTTTAAGGATTTGTTCGTTATCAATTTGGCAACCACATAGATGGTAAAGAGAAAATGCTTCATTTGGAAAAAAAGGTTTTTGTTACGGTGAGAAAGTGACTAATAAAAAATTAAATTTGATTATTCAGATTAAAGTAGGGAAGAAATTGGTTGGGTTAAAGGTTGATTTTGCCATATTTGGAACTGACACCAAACTATAGGGGAGGACACCACATCGAATTGACTAGATTTCAATTGGTTCGGTTTGGTCGGCTTTCTGCTACTCCTAATTTCTTAAAAACCAAAAAGATCAAAGAAAAGAAAAATTCATTTCCTTTTATTTTCCCAATCAAACAAACAACTCACAATTAAGCAAAAAAGAGAAAAAGAGATTCAAAGAACATACCCAAAATAAGACCAAAATAAGATAGAGGTGATGAGGAGGGATGTGGAGAGAGAGAGAGAGAGAGAGAGAGAGAGCTTGAAGTAAAGAAAGAAGAAAGAATCTAGGATAAAAGTGCGAAATATATGTGTCCTTACTTCTTACTACTAAGCTACACTAATATTTAATATATATTGGTTGGTTTTGGTTTGATTTAATATTTTTTGAATCCGGAATTGAACCAATCAATTTCAGTTTTCCAAAAATACAAATCGAGACCAAACTGAATTGAGAAAAAACTGAAAAATTGAATTTGGTTCAGGCAGTTTTAATTGGTCCATTTGGTTTGCCGATAAAGTCTTCTAATTGAAATTCTTTCATAAGTTTGAGATTTTAATTGAAAAAAATTAGGGGATATTTGGTAGAGTAGTTTGAGTAATGTTATTTGTAATTTTTTGAAATACGTGTAAATGAAAAAATGTGTAAAAATATGTATAATGTTATTTAAAATGTAAAAATGCGAGTTTAAGACGATAAAACAAATAAGCCTTAAAACTTATGACCTCTGCTCTATGAATTATAGGTTACTTACTAGATGTAATGGTAACTTGTACAAGTTGCCAAGAGCACAAAGAGCAGGAGATAGGGAAAAAATGCATTTTATCTTTTGGAAAAATTATTATATGGTCAAATGCAAATCCTTAGTCCTGAGAATAAGCTAAGGTAGAGAATGACTTCACTCCATCTCCTTCAAGCAACCCCACTCTCCTTAAGCTCTCCGCCTAGGTCGTACCCATCACCACTGAATGGCCTTGAAACATGCTCAACCATGGCTGAGCTCAAGCAATATCACTCCCAACTCATTCGACTCAGCCTTTCAGCCGATAACGATGCCATCGGCCGAGTCATTAAGTTCTGTGCTGTATCCAAAAACGGTGATTTGGGTTATGCCCTCCAAGTGTTTGATACAATTCCTCACCCAGATGCTTTCATCTACAATACCATAATGAGAGGATACTTGCAGTACCAACTCCCCAGAAATTGCATTCACTTGTACTCACAAATGTTGCAAGACTCTGTTGAACCCAATAGATTTACGTTCCCTTCTGTAATTAGAGCCTGTTGCAACGATAATGCTATTGAAGAAGGGAAACAAGTCCATGCTCATGTTGTGAAATTTGGGTTTGAAGCAGATGGATTTTCTCAAAACAATTTGATTTATATGTATGTGAATTTTCAGTCTTTGGTGAAAGCAAGAAGGGTTTTTGATAAGATGCACGTGCGGGATGTTGTGTCCTGGACTAGTTTGATTACAGGGTATTCAAAATGGGGATTTTTAGATGAGGCTTTTGAAGTTTTTGAGCTGATGCCTGAGAGGAATTCTGTCTCTTGGAATGCCATGATTGCCGGTTATGTCCAGAGCAATCGGTTTCATGAGGCATTCACTTTATTTGATAGGATGCGAACTGAAAAGGTAGTGTTGGATAAATTTGTCGCGGCTAGTATGCTTTCGGCTTGTACAGGATTAGGAGCTCTAGATCAAGGGAAGTGGATACATGGGTATATTAAAAGGAGTGGAATTGAATTGGATTCAAAGCTTGCAACAACTATAATTGATATGTACTGCAAATGTGGTAGCTTGGAGAAGGCTTTTGAAGTTTTCAATGGGTTGCCTCATAAAGGGATTTCATCATGGAATTGCATGATTGGGGGGTTAGCAATGCATGGTATGGGAGAGGCTGCTATTCAGCTATTTAAGGAGATGGAGAAGGAGAAGGTAGCTCCTGATAACATCACTTTTGTGAATGTCCTCAGTGCATGTGCTCATTCAGGGTTAGTTGAAGAGGGCAGGTATTACTTTAGTTATATGGTTGAAGTTCATGGTATTGAGCCCACAACAGAGCATTTTGGATGCATGGTTGATCTGCTTGGAAGAGCTGGAATGCTAGAGGAAGCAAGTGAGCTCATTAGCAAGATGCCCATGAGCCCTGATGTAGGTGTATTGGGTGCTCTCCTTGGAGCCTGCAAAATCCACAAGAACTTTGAGTTGGGAGAACAAATAGGAAAGAGGGTAATTGAGCTAGAGCCTAAGAATAGCGGGCGCTATGTGTTGTTAGCTAATTTATATGCCAATGCTGGTAGATGGGAAGATGTTGCTGGTGTAAGAAAATTGATGAATGACAGAGGAGTGAAAAAGGTTGCTGGTTTTTCCATGATTGAATTGGAGGGAGTGGTCAATGAGTTTATTGCAGGGGGAAAGGGACACCCTCAAGCCCAAGACATTTACACCAAAGTTGATGAGATGTTACAACGTATAAGATGTGTTGGCTATGTGCCTGACACTGATGGAGCATTATTGCATGACCTTGTTGAGGAGGAAAAGGAAAACCCCTTGTACTACCACAGTGAGAAACTAGCAATTGGGTTTGGCCTGTTGAAGACTAAACCTGGAGAAACTCTTCGTATCTCAAAGAATTTGCGTGTGTGTAAAGATTGTCACCTTGCAACGAAGCTCATCTCAAAGGTTTATGATCATGAAATAATAGTTAGAGATAGAAATCGCTTTCACCATTTTAAAAATGGACAATGTTCTTGTAAAGATTATTGGTAACCTTGTGTTATAATTAATCAATTTAATTTATAGGGTTCTTCAAGTGTGTTTGTAAGTAGGGTCAACGGTTAGATATATATGTATACCGCTCTTTTAACTTCTAGTTAGCTCAAGTAATAAAATATCTACACTAATTTGTTTATGGACATATTTTGAAAGCCTTAAAGTACTATACTTTTAAAACCAGCTTTCAGCAAATAAGCAAATCAGCAAAGTGCTCGTCAAAAAGCACAGTATCTTTCTTTCTTAAGCCATCTTCTGTAATTAGGATTTGCCAGTTATATATGCTAGTTGTGGGCTTTGTTAGTTATCTGCAAAGGCCCTTTGATACATGATAATTAAAGCTTTAACTAAAACGGAGGTTTCAATAGTGCTAGGGACTCTTTTTAAGTCTTACCCTCATGTACAACCTGGTGTCTATGAAACCATATTGTGCAGAGGGTTGTGAAAGAGACTTGAAGAACATCATTCAGAAACTCGGGGGTTTGTCTCTAATCTATTGCAATTAATCCAGTGAGATAACCACCCTTTCAAGGAACTCTATCCAACCTCAGCATTTTTAAGTATCAAGTCTCAGCCTAGCCATATGGTTCATCATTTGCATATTTTACACAAGATGATATCTACCATGAGCATGAATATGTTGAGGATTCTTCACAAGATGATTGATTTCTCTATTTGTCTGGCCTACACAAAGGCTAAAAATACTACAGTTTTCGAAAAATGCCTGACAAGCCCATGCTCCTACTATGATATTCCTGTACATGGCCATGCGTCTGACAAAATTGGTGTTCTTTATTTTGATGACTCTCACTTTGGTTGGACAAAAGGACAACATGTATGTAGTAATATTCTAATAGCTCCTACTCCTACATGCACCACTATTGGTTCTTTTTGCTTTTTGTCATCTCCAAGTCAGAAGCTCTTCTATTGACTATGCCAAATTTGCTGAAGATTTCAAGACATAAAGTGGAAAAAATTACTGTTCACAGATTACTATTCACGGATTACTGTTCATGAATTACTGTTCACAAGATTACTGTTCACTTTTTATTGTTCATTTTTATTGTTCATGACATTGTTCACTCCAAATTTTGCCTATATAAGGGGGGGCTGTCCCTTAAGTAAAGATCAGAATTTTCTTGAGAGAAATTCCCTTCTAGAGAGAGTTTTCCTCCTTAGAAGTTTTCTTTAAGAGAATTCCTTATTTCTACTACTACCTTGTTTATTACTTTGTTCCTACTACTACCTTGTTCCCACAAATCTTGTAACTAGGACTAGTTCAAGCTTTGTAACTGTTAATCTGTTCTGAGATCTTGTATTCACTACTACTACTGTAAGTGTTTAACTCTACTTTCAATAAAAAAGTATTTTCAGTTATTTTTATGTTCATTATACTACTTGTTGCTACCGCCACCTTGGACGGATTACCGCCATACCAGATGGTTCTAAATTGCTTTCATTTACTTTGAATTATCTTGTTATATATTGCTTGGCTGGTTCTACTGCCTTATTATTGCTTTCTCTTATTTTGCTTACATTACTTTCAACATATATATTACTGTGCTTCCGTCTCCGTCTCTTCCCTTCAGCTGTGCGTCCCCTTCCCCCTTTATGGTATTAGAGCCATTCTTTTTTGGCCGGTGGTAGTGTTGTTGTGTCTCTGTATCTTGTTTGTGCTTGTCCGAACAGATGGTATCAAGATGCTTTCCTTTCCAGAGTAATGCAGCGAAAAGACTGTTACAAACCTTATTGTATTAATATGTGCAATGATGAAAAACTGTTAAAATACCAGTTAAAAAATAAAAGAAAAGCTAAATATGAAATGGGTAATTTTTGTGAACCATATGGTTTGCCCCCGATTGCTCCTTCCCGGCAAAAAGGCAAAAAACATGATAAAAGTCACAAAAAATATAAAAAATACAAAACCAATTTCAATAAATTCTATGCTAAAAAGAAAAATGTTTCTAACAAACATGTTAACCAAAAATAAGGTAAAGGTAAAGGTAAATGTTTCAACTGTGGAAAATCTGGTCATTTTAGTAAAGATTGTACACAAAAACCTGGTAAGTTAAAAAATAAGTTTAAAATGTTAAATATTAATGATAATGATCAAGAAGAATTATTCAGAATCCTTGAATCAAACAATTCGTCTGATTCTTTGGAAGATGATTTTTCTTCTTCAACTGATTCTTGCTATCAATCTGCTGATGATTCTTCCGGTTCACCTAATATTAAAATTGGTTGTAGAGATTCTTGTTGCAAAGTTATTAACTCTGTTAATCCTCTCACTAAAAGTGAAGAAAATGAAAATCTATTGATTAAATTGATAAGTCAAATTGAAAACCCTGATTTACAAAAAGAATATTTGGATAAATTTAAGAAAAACTTGTTAAAGGAAGAAACTGGTAAAAAACTTAAATCAACTATAAGTTTTGAAAAAACTTTGGAAAGATTTAATACAAAGAAATTCAAAGAGTTAACTGTTAGTGATCTTCAACATGAAATTAATATTGTTAAACAAGAGTTAAGTGAACTAAAAAATGACTTTAAAAATATGAAAAGTGATAACCATAATCTTAAACAAGAAATGTTGATGTTAAGAATTGATAAAAAGTCCCAGGCCATATGTTGATGCTATTGCTCGGTTGCGAATAACTAATCACTGTAATCCAAGGAGCCTACTCATCTCGGGAAAAAGACCAGTGTTTGAACCAATATTATATTGCGGATTCTGCAATAGATATGCTATTTACCATGACCATCTATGTAACTCTCCACGAGGCCCTTTTGATCCATTTGATGGATACCCATCCGATGCTCCTTCTACTGATTAAATTTGTGACATTATTGTTCTCACTGATAAAGTTATTTGATACTCCCACTTTCAGGAATTGTTTTAGTCAAGATCCTACTGACCTCTTGCAGTTTATTAATGATTGGTTTTCTATTTGTCTAGCCTCCACAAAGGCTAAAAATACTGCAATTTTTGAAAAATGCCTGACGAGCCCATGCTCCTACTATGATATTCCTGTACATGGCTATGCGTCTGACAAAATTGGTGTTCTTTATTTTGATGACTCCCACTTTGGTTGAACAAAAGGACAACATGTATGTACTAATATTCTAATAGCTCCTACTCCTACATGCACCACTATTGGTTCTTTTTGCTTTTTGTCATCTCCAAGTCAGAAGCTCTTCTATTGGCTATGCCAAATTTGCTGAAGATTTCAAGACAAAAAATGGGAAGGATTACTGTTCACAAATTACTATTCACGGATTACTGTTCATGAATTACTGTTCACAAGATTACTGTTCACTTTTTACTGTTCATGACACTGTTTACTCCGAATTTTGCCTATATAAGGGGGGGCTGTCCCTTAAGTAAAAATCAGAATTTTCTTGAGAGAAATTCCCTTCTAGAGAGAGTTTTCCTCCTTAGAAGCTTTCTTTGAGAGAATTCCTTGTTTCTACTACTACCTTATTTATTACTTTGTTCCTACTACTACCTTGTTCCCACAAACCTTGTAACTAGGACTAGTTCAAGCTTTGTAACTGTTAATCTGTTCTGAGATCTTGTATTCACTACTACTACAGTAAGTGTTTAACTCTACTTTCAATAAAGAAGTATTTTCAGTTATTTTTATGTTCATTATACTACTTGTTGCTACCGCCACCTTGGATGGATTACCGCCATACCGGACGGTTCTAAATTGCTTTCATTTACTTTGAATTATCTTGTTATATATTGCTTGGCTGGTTCTACTGCCTTATTATTGCTTTCTCTTATTTTGCTTACATTACTTTCAACATATAATGAAAACATGTCTCATTCCTGGTTTGTTAACTTTGATAAAAATTTCACTGGATCTCTGCCTCTTTGGATCATCCGTTGGTGGTCTCAACATGGCCCTCTTGATGAAATATTTCCTGAACCATTACTTAATGCTTTTGAATGTTTCAAGAAATTTTATAAGGTTGATGCTCATGGTGCTAAGTTCCCTCCTTTACTTCACTTTGTTAAACGCTTCAAGATACCTTGGATATTGAAATGGCAGTATGAAAAAGATGGTGATATTCTCTCTAGACATTGGTATGTGAAATGGTGGGGTAAATTCCCTCATGCTTAGAAAATTATTGCTACAATCTCCAGAGATTCTTCATCCCCGGCTGTTCTCTCCATTGCCAAGGATTGTTCACTTGGTCAATCCCCTGGCCAATCTCCTGTCCTTGAGGCACCTGCTTCCTCTTCTAAATCTGTTAAATCATCAACTAAACCTAGAAAAGTGAGTTCTCCTTTGGATGAAATCCGCAAGGACTCTGAAGCTCTCAATGCTCTCATCAAAATGTTAAAAGCAGAAAGAGTTAGTTTGGATGATGAACGGTTCTGTTACAAAAGGTTCTATTACAAAAGGTTTAGCTGAATGTTTCATCTCATATTTAGCTTTTCTTTTGTTTTTTAATTGGTGTTTTAACAGTTTCTCATCATTGCACATATTAATACCAAGTTTTTTAATAGTGCTTAAAATATCACCATAGGTTAAATTATCATAATCAATAAAATCATTTTTACTAATTAATTCTTGTTTTTCCTTATGAGCAAAGATAGGATACAGACCGTCAATAAACTTTTCTTTCCAATAAGGTTTGTAACAGTCTTTCCGCTGCATTACTCTGAAAAGGAAAACATCTTGATACCATCTATAATCAGACATAGTAGGACATCTCAAATTATTCAGTAAATCAGAAATTCGAGATGAAACATTAGATGGAGCACCAACAAAATGTTTGATAATAGTATAAATCAAGGTATTAACACCATCAGGAATACCTCGACCAGTACGGTCATCAAAAATAGGCAAACCTTCATCATTCTTTTTAATAGCATGTTTAATAGAGTCCCTGGAATCTTCTGTAAGATATGAATCCCACCATCCACGAAGAGTACCAGAAAAACCAGTAGCAAGCAAATCAACAATTTCAGGTTGATCAAGATCATGATTATTTTGATAAGCAATACCAACCATGGACATATGTCCCATTTTGCTAATAATTTCTTGTTCAGAAAAACCATCAATATTCCATTCATAAATTTTATCAGCAGAAACAGAAAATTGAGTTTGAAAAGGTCTTTCTTCAAACTGAATATCAGGAGGAGTAGGTTTTGAATACCAATTTTTTGTAAGAAACATAGGTTTGGAAGAACTTCCAACAAATCTTTTAATTTCTGGGAAATTATTGTCAAAAACCTTTTTGGCAGAAACAGAAGAAATAGTATCAGAATCTGTATTTTCATCAGAAACAATTTCTTTGTCATTTTTTGAAATAGTGCAAGCAGCATGAGTATTTGTAGAAGTACCCTCAGTTTTAACTTTTAAATCAGCAAGCATTTTTTCAACAGTGTCCAGAGTTTTGGATTGAGAAGTTTTAAACTTGAATTTGTTATCAAAAGTAGGTAAGTTAATCTTCTCAGTTTTAATAGAAATAGGTTTTTCAACAGAAGCAGACTTTTCAACAGTTTTTTCAACAATTTTTTCTTCAATACGGTCAAGCTGTTGGCCAATAACATGCAAAGATTCATTAGTAAAATTGTTTTGTTCAATAAGACTAACAATAGGAGTTTTATCATCAGCAATTTTGAAAGGAGTAGCTTTAACATCAGTTTTATCAGTAGTTATCAAAATAGTCTCAAGAGGTGGATGACTAGACCTGACAATGGTTTTGTCACCTTTAACAAAATTTGATTTCTTTATCACATTCAAATAATTTTTTGGAACTTCATCTTTTGAAACATAATAATTTTCAAGGAAATCAAAAAACAAAATATGTTTTTTCAATTGATGCATCTTTTCTAACCATTTTCTTTTAACACGGTCTTTTTCAGACTGAGCAAAATTATTTTGAAAATATTTTCTTTTACTTCTATTTTTAACAAGCATAAATTCATCATATAAGGGAACCAAATCAACATCAAAATTATCATTCAAAGCAATTAAAACTCTTAATTGATTAGCATTATCTTCAACAGTGTGATCTTCCTTATCTTCAACAGTGCGTCCCCTGTAAGGCCCGTTTGAGCCAAGAGAGGGCGTGTAGGACATGTGTGTGGTATAGGGTTGCTTAGGGTATGTGTTACGAAATGCAACGGTTGTGAGAAAAACATGATAACTGAGTGTTAAAACTAGGATAGTATGGATAAGTTGTGGAGATCCAACTCTTCTATCAGCTCGAGGACTGGTTGTCCTCCTGATATTGTAGATAAGGAAGATCACACTGTTGAAGATAATGCTAATCAATTAAGAGTTTTAATTGCTTTGAATGATAATTTTGATGTTGATTTGGTTCCCTTATATGATGAATTTATGCTTGTTAAAAATAGAAGTAAAAGAAAATATTTTCAAAATAATTTTGCTCAGTCTGAAAAAGACCGTGTTAAAAGAAAATGGTTAGAAAAGATGCATCAATTGAAAAAACATATTTTGTTTTTTGATTTCCTTGAAAATTATTATGTTTCAAAAGATTAAGTTTCAAAAAATCATTTGAATGTGATAAAGAAATCAAATTTTGTTAAAGGTGACAAAACCATTGTTAGGTCTAGTCATCCACCTCTTGAGACTATTTTGGTAACTGCTGACAAAACTGATGTTAAAGCTACTCTTTTCAAAATTGCTGATGATAAAACTCCTACTGTTAGTCTTATTGAACAAAACAGTTTTACTAATGAATCTTTGCATGTTATTGACCAACAGCTTGACCGTATTGAAGAAAAAATTGTTGAAAAAACTGTTGAAAAGTTTGCTTCTGTTGAAAAACCTATTTTTATTAAAACTGAGAAGTCTTTGATTAATTTACCCACTTTTGATAACAAATTCAAGTTTAAAACTTCTTTCAAAGGTAAGAAGGAGACACAACAACGGAGCACCAAAGGTTCGGACAAGCACAGACAAGATACAAAGACACAACAACACTACCACCAGCCAGAAAAAAATGGCTCTGATACCATAAAGGGGGAAGGGGATGCACAGCTGAAGGAAAGAGACGGAGGCGGAAGCACAGTAATATATATGTTGAAAGTAATGTAAGCAAAATAAGAGAAAGTAATAATAAGGCGGTAGAACCAGCCAAGCAATATATAACAAGATAATTCAAAGTAAATGAAAGCAATTTAGAACCGTCCGGTATGGCGGTAATTCGTCCAAGGTGACGGTAGCAACAAGTAGTATAATGAACATAAAAATAACTGAAAATACTTCTTTATTGAAAGTAGAGTTAAACACTTACAGTAGTAGTAGTAGTAGTGAATACAAGATCTCAGAACAGATTAACAGTTACAAAACTTGAACTAGTCCTAGTTACAAGGTTTGTGGGAACAAGGTAGTAGTAGGAACAAAGTAATAAACAAGGTAGTAGTAGAAACAAGGAATTTTCTCAAAGAAAGCTTTTAAGGAGGAAAACTCTCTCTAGAAGGGAATTTCTCTCAAGAAAATTCTGATCTTTACTTAAGGGACAGCCCCCCTTATATAGGCAAAATTCGGAGTGAACAGTGTCATGAACAGTAAAAGTGAACAGTAATCTTGTGAACAGTAATTCATGAACAGTAATCTGTGAACAATAATTTTTTCCACTTTATGTCTTGAAATCTTCAGCAAATTTGGCATAGTCAATAAAAGAGCTTTTGACTTGGAGATGACAAAAAGCAAAAAGAACCAATAGTGGTGCATGTAGGAGTAGGAGCTATTAGAATATTAGTACATACATGTTGTCCTTTTGTCCAACCAAAGTGGGAGTCATCAAAATAAAGAACACCAATTTTGTCAGACGCATGACCATGTACAGAAATATCATAGTAGGAGCGTGGGCTTGTCAGGCATTTTTCGAAAACTGTAGTATTTTTAGCCTTTGTGCAGGCTAGACAAATAAAGAAATCAATCATCTTGTGAAGAATCCTCAACATGTTCATGCTCATGGTAGATAATGATGTTATCAATATCAACTCTGCGTTATATGATTGTAGTAATAATGGCAGTAACAAGGATGTTGAAGAGCATATATTATGTTGATGAACCTACTCAATGGGCCTCTTTATAAAAGTTTGAGAATATAGCCACCTCGGCCTCAAAGAGTTGGGTTGACCAACTATTTGGATTAGCATGATACAAGGGCTTTGTTACTAGGTGAAAAATGAAAAAAAAAACTTTTTCTGTTTTTGGGTGAGATAGTAACACAAAAAAGTCTATGATAGCAAACATCTCGTGTATCATCAGCTAATAATTAGCATACAACATTATGATGATAGCCCCCTTTAGCTATGCTATTTCTTTGTCAAAAATCAAAATGTTCAGAGGGTGGCCCCTTTATGATTATGATGATGACTGATGAGCCATACTCAAGTTGGGAAGCTTCGGTATGTTATACAAAACAGTAGGATGACAAACTGAAATATACATTCCATCTTACGGATTGAGATTAGGATCAATGCCAAGGGTATTGCACCTAATGTAATTTCTTTTAATGGTTGAGATTAATAGTTGTAAAAAATAACTTTTAACATCAACTATTAATTAAAAAAAAAGTATAAAAAAAACTTTATGAGAAATAAAAAGTAAAAGTTAAAAAAATAAAAAGTGAAAATTGGATACTAATCCTCATCTCACACGCTACCTCGTCCTTTCCTTTTCCTTCTTTTTTGTTTTTTGTTTTTTTTTTTGGGGGGCCTAGAATTGTGGGTGCATTGGACTTTTCATTTTTTCTTTTTTCTTTTTGGACTCAGCATTGGACCATAGGTGAATGGATTAGGTGATTTCTATCTATATTCTATTGTATGCTTTTTTATTTTTCTTCACAGTGTGAAAGGTTTTACTACTTTAATAACATGGTCTGTCCCATATCGTTCGTGATTAGTGGCATTAAAATGGACCCGAATAATGGGTCATCCACCCTATCAATGTGTAGTTAGTAGGGAATTGAGTGTTTGGGTAAATGACATATTCCACTAGTGGACGTGTCGCATCAAATAGTACAATAATTTTTTATTATTTAAACAATAGTACAATGACTTCTAAAGTATGCCTTTAGGGTCAACTTTTAATATATTCCTAGTTTTCACACTACTTTCCAATAATTAAAAAAATAAATAAATAAATAAAAACAAAAGATTCACAAACTTTTTTTTTATTTTATTTTTTTGATAGGAAGATTCACAATACTTTATAGTCAGGGATCGTCCAATGCGGATCTGAATCCGGGTCTAGTGCAATTACCACTCAATGTGAAATATAAAAGTTGATTGAGTAAATTGTTTTTTTAATCTATTTATTTATTTATTTTTACCTCACCAACTTCTACAACTCACATTAGAGTGGTAGGGGCATGTTCCATAGTACCATGCGAGATCTTTATGTGTGTGTGTGTGGAAATTGATTCACTTATATGGTTTCTACTTTCCGCAACCATACTAAAAATACATCCAATAATTGTTTTCAACAACATAGGTTCCTTGGAAAAGGAAAAAGCAAAAGAAAATAAGATACAGGCCTTTACAATTTTGGATTTAGTTTAAGTCTAGTGCATTTAGTGTATTGGACTTAGTCAGATGGTGACATGTATCTACAAGTGGACACGTGTCACTATCTCAACAGGTCCAGTGTGACTAGACATTTGATCTAAGTCTGACCTTACCATTTTTACTCTCTTGCCTAAATATAAACAATGACATCTTTTTAAATCTTATAATTCTTTCATATATATATATATATATGTCATCTTTAGTTGTTTAATTGAAAAAGAAAAGAAAAAGAAAGAAGAAACGATCACATCGTTTTGCATTCCGACCAGGGAATGTAAAAGTCCTACAAAGGAAAAATAGAATACATTATTCACAAAAATGAACAAAACACTAGAGATGAAAAATTAAACCTGCCCTTGTGGATTCCCGCATCACCCACCCTTAATGGATGAGTTTTACCTGCCCCATGTAGTAAATGAGATAGAGATGAGAGTTAACATTTTCCCTAATACCAGTCCCGTTTATATTTAAACTATTTAAAAATATTTTTTATAGGTTTTTTTTATAAGGTATATATATGTGTGTGTGCGCGCGCGCACTTTTAGCCTTCACGCTTTAAATTTATGATGTTTTTTATATATTGTATTATTAAATTTATATTTTTATGTTTTAAGATTTGAATTGTTTATTTGTTGTCTCATTGTGTTTGTACTGTTTTTGTGTTTTTTAATACTTGAATTGTTGTATTGTTAATTTGTTATGCTTTGAGAAGATTTTGTAATGTTATAATTTTTTTTAATAATGTTTTATGAGTTTTTATTTAATGAATTCAAAATAAACTTTTAATAAATTATATATATAAGAAATTTGAGTGTGGTGGGATGTGCTAGAATGGAGAGGGAAAAACCTCGCAGAGAATAGGAAACTAACTCCATTCTACGTTCGGTTAGCCAAAATGCTAAAAAGACAATGAAACTGTGCTTTCAAATGACCTTACCTAATCGTAACAACAAAAAACGTGGAACACGCAGATGTATTGAGGACAAGTAGCCACCAAGTGCTCAGCCCAACTGCCCAAGCACCCGCTGAGTCAAGCGACTTTGAACTAGAGACTAGAGAAAGAGACAAAAAAGGCTTTAGTGGGCATTGCGCATTGGACCCAAGTTAATACAATAATTAATTGCACAAGGAAAGTTAAGTAAGAAGCACAAAGGTTCTATTTTCCAATAAGCCATCATTTCAACAAAACAATGGAAAATTGAAACTTGCTACACAACCTCATAACTTTGTTGGTATTTGTAATTTGGGTAAAACTTAGATACAGTACATAGATACTATTTTTTTGGTTTCCTTTTTACAATTCAGTCATGCGGTTTTCTTCCTTATGAAGTGAAAGTGTATTTTTAGTTAAGTGTAACCATATGGCTGAATTTTAAGAGAAAAATTTTAAAAACAACATTTAAATACTGTACCTAAATTTTGTGCTTGTAATTTTCTATTGTGGGTAAACTCTCTCAAAATTTGAGAATATTTTCATTAATAAACATTGGAATATCAACAATATAATAAAAGTTAGACAATAACAATTATGACTATGCTATGTGGTTATTTTCTATTTGCAAAAAGTGATTGTAATTTTCTTGCACTAACCTGCTACACATTGCGCATTGGACCCAAGTTAATTATGAAGTGAAAATGTATTTTTAGTTAAGTATAACCATATGGCTGAATTTTAAGAGGAAAATTTAAAAAGAACATCTAAATACTATACCTAAATTTTGTACTTGTAATTTTCTGTTGCGGGTAAAACTCTCTCAAAATTTGGGAATATTTTCATTAATAAACATTGGAATATCAACAATACAATAAAAGTTAGGCAATAACAATTATGACTATGCTATGTGGTTATTTTCTATTTGCAAAAAGTGATTGTAATTTTCTTGCACTAACCTGCTACACATTGCGCATTGGTCCCAAGTTAATACAATAATTAATTGCACAAGGAAAGTTAAGTAAGAAGCACAAATGTTCCATTTTCCAATAAGCCATCATTTCAACAAAACAATGGAAAATTGAAACTTGCTACACAATTACTTAACTTTGTTGGTGTAGGAATGATAGACCAAGAAGTGTATGATGGGCCGTGGGCCCTGTAACACCTCATAATTTTGATACCAATTTAATTATTATGCGTAAATTATAAAGGAGGCCTACAATTAAATAAATTAAATTGATTTAGGCCTAAGATATTAAAAATAAGATAAATACTATGGGATATGAAGCCCAAATGGGGCGGCATAAGTAAATATATAGGCCTTGATAACCCTAACCTTTTATCTTTTAAGTTACACGTGTATGTACATAAGAAGTTCCTTTTTGATTTCAACTGCAACACACGAGTGACCTGTTTCTGTTCTTCTCTATGGCTATGCACAAGTATTTCAGGTATGGTTGTCTTGTTGAAATTTTGAAAAGTTGAAAGATTTAGAGAGTGGGAATTATTCTATGGCTAATAATTGTCCCCACATGGGTCCGTGCATTTGTTCTTTTGGTACCAAGTAAAACAATTGGCTTTGGGTTCATAAAATCTAAACCTATCACTATATTGATAGGAAGTCCACCTATGATTTACTACAATATTAAAATAGGAATTGTTTATATATATAGCCGTATGGTCCTCCATAGGCTTTAAAATGGATTTGACATAACTTTAATATGTAGTTTCTACTTTTGATTTATAGATACATATATATATATATATATATTAGGTTGATCAGATAGGTTTATATATCATGTGGCTTAAAGGAAAAAATGTAGGCAATCGGATTGATAAATTAAGAATACTATCACGTGGCTTACCATGTTAGATTGAATATATATATATATATATATATATAAATATTAGAGTCAATAAATATCCAGCAGCATCAAGTGGGAATGCTAAGCAACTAGATTGATAAATTAAGGCTATACGTGGCTTCCAATATTAAATTGGATAGATGTAATGTTAGAGTGAATGGATATGAATAAATAATATGGCTGTTACATTTAGGTTGGTCAGATATTTATTATTCGGCCCTATTGAAGTTTCATGAATACCTATGATTACATTAATGGAAAAATCTGATTAGGCAACAATATTTTTTTAAGTCCAAAAATCTTATCAAAGCTGAAAGTGAATTGGATAGTTAAGTGAATAAATGGAGGATTTTGGATATATCAATATTGTCTAAGATAAAACCGTTGAAGTGTGAAAATAGATTTTTAAGTGGGAAATTGTGTATTGATGAACCTATTTTTGGTGTTGCTAGGTTCTAATTCTACCGAATTGTTGTGATTCAAGGGAGGTTGATTTCCTTTATTTTTGCAAATAAGAGGTAAGTGATGTTTACTAATTTTTGGGGTTTTCCCAAAACAATGTCGATTATTAAACTATTTTATATCAAAGAAATATGTTGATATTATATATATAAATTGATATTTTATAAATGGTCGATGTGCACATTTACTATTCGTTTTATGAGAAACTGGTGGGACAACCTAAATTTAGTTAAACTTGTATGTGTGCATATATCTTTATATTTTTGAGAATTATGAATGGATTATTTTTGTGAGCATATTGAATATGTTTTGAAAACC
Source organism: Quercus suber (assembly GCF_002906115.3). Taxonomy (NCBI): domain Eukaryota; kingdom Viridiplantae; phylum Streptophyta; class Magnoliopsida; order Fagales; family Fagaceae; genus Quercus; species Quercus suber. Next base: position 388,576 of record NW_027069931.1, on the reverse strand, counting down.
TATGGCAAGTCGTGATTAAAATCTCAGTATTGTATTTAGTCCTTAGCAAGGGACAATCATATTGTAGTTAGTTCTTAGCAAGGGATGGTCCTAGAATAGGGGACAGTGCACATTTGATAGCTCCTTAGCAAGGGAGTATACTATTGAGGATCCAAAAAGGAAGCTCCTTTCAAGGGAGTGCACCCTTAGGTTCCAAAGGAGCCATCCTTAAGAAAATGGATGAAAAGGAGGTTCTAGTCCTTAAAGGGGACAATACAACCCTGTCAACGAGGCGTAAACGTTGACCACGAGAAAAGCCTAGGAAATTATTTATATGATGGTATTGGTATATGTATTTTGATGGCTCACAATATAAAGATATTTTTTTTATATGAAATATTTGATGATAAAATAATGATAAGTTACAAGTTATGAATTTGTTGTAAGAATTATTGAAAGGTTTGTTCCCATTCCCCAATGTTAGTGAATTCCACTTATTGAGTTATCTCACCCCCCTTTATTTCCCCTTATAGATACTTTAGATGAATTATTGGAGTAAAAACTCTTGGAAGACAACAGTTGCAAATTATTTTGTGGAACTGAGGACTTTATTATGATTTTTTTATGGTATTAAACATTGTACTGGAGAATTGTTTTGATGATGTTTTGTCTTTGGTTGATTAGAGCTCTAACATTTATGATTAGATTTTGGATTGCTGGTTTTGTTTATTCAATATTTTTTTTATGGATTATTCAGATTAAATAGACTTTTATTGCTTACGATGTTTTGGGCATTACAGGCCCTGTTCGAGAACACTTGGTAGTCCGAGGACAAGTAAACATTGATGTAGAAGTGCGGGCTAGTGAATGGAGGAAGGTGACTGGTCATGAGAGTTCAGGAAGGTGGTCCGAGGACAAATGCCTCCTCGGCTTTGATGGTGTAGAGGTCAAAAGGGTTGACCTGCCATCAAGAGCAACATTCCGAGCAGTTCCACTGTTAAGGATAAGTATCAGGAAGGAATGAGACCAGGGGAAGGTAAGAAATATCTAAGGAAAATCTGCAACCACCGCATTAAATGTTCTGTAACTAACTTTCTGTCCACATTAATGTGGAAGTGATACCTGAACAGTGATGTTCAACCTTACAGCTACCTCTAAAAGTTTCAGGAAGGTGCTGATGGGACAAGAACAAGAGCCAGCCATTTGATCTTCGCGTGGAGGGTTGAGATAGAGCAAAGGGGTGGTTATAAAGGAGAAAAATCCCATTACAGGAGGATCATCTGATAATTGCAACAAGAAAAAACACTGTAGTACTAAGAACATTGTAACCAGGTCTAAGAGAAATATATATCCAAGAACTACTCTCCTCGGACACTACCGAGGAAGAATTTCTTTGCACAAACTTGTTTTTTCATTGTTTTTCCCTACTTTCTCACCATCTTTAGTCCATTGTGAGCGTTGTTCAATTCATTGAAGCCTAATTTTTAGCCCACACTCTACAAATTCATTGTATTGGGCTCTTTGGGCCTTAATCCATCTACATTTTCGATTTAGGATCCAAAACCCACCCCTACAATTTGCGCCATCTACGGGAAGACTAGAGTTTTAGTGAGTTCAACATCCAATTATGGTCGGTTCAGGGCAGAACTGGGAGGAGTCTGCTGGTACCGAATGACAAGATCAGTTCCTTAACCTTGAGTGAAGGGGGGACCGGGAGGTTAGTGTGCATACTACGCATACTAGTAGGAGTCAGTGTTATGAATAGAATACTAGAAGCAAGCAGCTGGAAATTGACCGCTTGCGAAGAAGGTTGCGCTGCGAGCAACGGAGAAGGACTCCCTTAAATTTTGACCCTTCTTCTAATGATAATGAAGATGATAGCTACAGACCCAAGTCTAGGACTCCTCCTAGTGAGTCTTTTTCGCACAGTGAGGATCGTCATTATAAGCGGAGGAGTAAGAGTCCATCTTGCAAAGGTCTGGGCAATGATGTTATGAGCAGGGCTCTTAACCAGTTTTCTAAATCACTGTTTACGTGTAGAATTGAAGGAGGAAAACTTCCTCAGCAGTTCACTGAGCCAACATTTACCATGTATAACAGTAGAACGGACCTTGTAGAGCATGTTAGCCACTTCAACCAAAGAGTGGCTATTCACTCCAAGAATGAGGCTTTGATGTGCAAAGTGTTCCTATCCAGTTTGGGGTTTGTGGCAATGTGATGGTTCGACGGTCTGAGAGAAGGTTCTATTAGCTCCTTTAAGGAGCTCACTAGGGCATTTCGGGCCCGTTTTGTGACTTGTAGTAGGGTTCCTCAGCCCTTGGATTCTTTGCTGTCTATGACCATGCGAGAAGGGGAGATCCTAAAAACATTTTTTGATAGATATTGGGAGATGTTTAATGAGATAGATGGGAACTTTGATGATGCGGCTATAAGGACTTTCAAGGTCGGTTTGCCTGCCAAGCATGATCTAAGAAAGTCTTTGACCAGGAAACCAGTTAGGAGTGTGCATTAGCTCATGGACTGTATTGACGAGTATAAGCGCAAGTCGAGGAGGACCAATAATAGGGAAAAGGGCAAGCTAAAGTGGTCCCTCATGATAAAAGAGATTTCAGGTCGGATAGGTACAATAACAATCGACCTCGAAGAGATTTTACTAGGCACTCTGGATCTACTAATGCTCAAGTAGTCAATACTATGTTTTGAGAACCAATACACCAAATCCTGGAAAAAGTTAAGAATGAGTCATACTTTAAATGGCCAAACAAGATGGGAGGAGACCCTGCGAAGCGTAACCAAAGCCTTCATTGCCAATGCTACCAAGAGCAAGGGCACACTACATAAGATTGTAGGACATTGTGGAGTCATTTGGAGCAATTGGTTAAGATTGGGAAGTTGAACCAATTCCTGTATCAGCCCAATGGACAGGGTAGTCAGGCAAGGTCGGTAGCTCAGAGGGATACTCCTACAAGACCACCTTTATGTACGATTAATGTCATTTTTGCTGCTCCAAGGAGGATTGGTTCTCGATCATCTAGGGTGATGTCTGTAGCTCGGCCATTTACAAAATACTTGCCCCTTAATTTGAAGAGGAGTAGAATGGAGGTCCGACTTGCTTTGCACTCTTCTGATGAGGAAAAAATTGGAATCTCATCGCCACATGATGATGCCCTAGTAGTTACTCTTAAGATAGAAGGGTATGATGTGAAGAGGGTGCTGGTAGATTAGGGCAGTGGTGCAAAGATCATGTACCCTGACCTATTTAGGAGGTTGAAGCTATGGTCCAAGAACCTAATCTACTATAACTCTCCTTTGATAGGGTTTAATGGGAAGATTGTCTTTCCGAATGGCCAAATTAGACTGCCTGTGTAGGCAGAGTCAGAAGTTGTGAAAGTGAACTTCATCGTGGTAGATGTTTATTCCCCATATACTGCCATTGTGGTAAGACCTTGACTTCACGCTATGGGAGCTATGTCTTCCACCTTGCACTTGAAGGTGAAATATCCATCAGTGGATCAAGTCGAGGAGCTTGTTAGGAGCCAGTCTATGACTAGGTAGTGCTTAGTGGCCGCAATTAGACATCAGGTTGGAGGTGAGTCCTCGGCTTCTACCGAGTAGGGCTTATAGCAATCAAGGATGCCAGTGCGGTCTACGGGCGTGGTGGTAGAAGAAGCAAGGTGTGAGAAGTTAGAAAATGTTATTATCAATGATGATGAGGGTAAGTTCTTCCAGGTTGGAGTTCAGTTGCCCACTCAAGAGAAGGAAGTGCTAATTGGATTTCTTAGAAGAAACATTGATGTGTTTGTCTGGAGTGCTTATAAGGCTCCTAGGATGGACCCAAATTTCGTTTATCATCATCTAAACGTCAATCTATTTACTGTCCCTAAAATGCAACCACTTCTGTGCTCATTTAAGGAGCATTCTGATATTGTCAAGAAAGAGGTGGTCAGGCTTAAGCAGGTTAGGGACATTAAAGAGGTGTTTTATCCTAAGTGGTTGGCCAATACAGTGGTCGTGAAGAAGAAGAGTAGAAAGTGGCGAGTATGTGTGGAGTTCATAGATTTGAATAAGGCTTGTCCAAAAGACCCTTACCAATGCCTCAGATAGATCAATTAGTGGATGCAACTCTAGGCCATCCTCGAATGAGCTTTTTAGATGCCTTTCAAGGGTATCATCAGATAACATTAGCTCTGGACGATCAAGAGAAGATTGCTTTTGTTACACCCACTGGGAATTACCACTACAAAGTGATGCCTTTGGATTAAAAAATACATGGGCTACTTATCAGAGGATGATGACCAGGATGTTTGAATCTCAATTGGAAAAAAATATTGAGATCTACATAGACGATATGGTGGTGAAGAGCAAAGTAGAGTCTGAACACGTGAATGACCTCGGGAATATTTTTGAAGTACTGAGGAAACACAAATTGTGCCTTAATGCTTCTAAGTGCACTTTAGACGTTGGCTCGAGTAATTTTTTGGGTTATATGGTCACTAATCACGGAATTGAGATTGACCCTAATCAAATTAGAGCAATTAACAATCTACAGCCTCCTCGGAATCCCAAAGAAATTTAGAAGTTGACAGGAATGACTGCTGCTTTGAATCAATTCATTTCTCGGTCAACAGACATGTGTAGGCCCTTCTTCCAGTTATTGCACAAGTGGAAGGGATTTAAATGGACCGAGAAATGTGCCTCAACCTTCCAGCAATTAAAGGAATATCTTTCTCGTCCATCTATTATGTCCCGACCAGAGGAGGACAAGGTGCTATTTGCTTACATCGTTGTAGTTCCTCATGCGGTGAGCTTGGTATTGATACAGGATGATAGGGTACAAAAACCAGTTTACTATGTAAGCAAATCATTACACGAGGCAGAGGTGCGTTATCTACCATTGTAGAAGGCCATCTTGGCCATGGTACATGCTACCTAAAAGCTCCCTCATTACTTTCAAGCTCACACCATCGTGGTCCCAACCTAACTACCACTTCAATCGTTGCTTCGGAAAAGTGATTATACAGGGAGGATTGCAAAATGGAGAATGATCCTAGGAGCCTTTGATATTAAGTATATGTCTTGCACGTCCATTAAGGATCAAATTCTTGCAGATTTGGTGGCTGAGTTCCCAATGGAAGAGGATAAGGAAAAGCAGTGCATGGATGGGAAATCAGTTGGTGTGGTCTTCCTGCAAGAGCCTTTACCCTGGAAGGTATACGTTGATGGTGCAACAAATCAAAGAGGATTTGGAGCGAGGTTGGTTATAGTGTCTTCTGAAAAGATCATTATTGAGAAATCCCTCAAGTTGGGTTTCTCGGCCACAAACAACAAGGTTGAATATGAGGCTTTATTAGTAGGGATGGCTCTAGTTTAGAGAATGGGAGGAAAAACGGTGGAGGTATTTTCAGATTTGAGGCTGGTTGTAGGCCAGGTAGTAGGGGTATTGGAGGCTTGGGATTTGAGAATGCAAGAGTACCTGAACTAGGCTAGGCACTTGCAATCAGGATTTGATTTTTTTTCCTTACAACAAATCCCTATAAGCAGAAATATGCATGTTGATTCCCTTGCCACTCTTGCAACTTCCCTGACACAGAGTTTACCTTGGTTTATCCTGGTCGAAGATCTATGTAAGCCCATCGAGATGAAAAGGGAGAAGGTTTAGACTCATCAAATTAGGGTAGGACCTACTTGGACGGATCCTATTGTTCAATTCCTTAAAGATGACATCTTGCCCGAGGAGAATGGGGAGGTTGACAAAGTGTGAAGAAAGGCTCCTCGATTTTGGCTGTCTGAGGACCAAAAGTTATATAAATGCTCTTTTTCTGGACCATATTTGCTATGCATCCACCTTGAAGTAGTGGAGCTACTCTTAGGAGAACAACCCGAAGGGATTTGTGGAAGCCATACAGAAGGCAGATCCTTGTCTCACGGGGCCCTTACTTTGGGATATTGGTGGCCCAATATGCTGTGACTAATGTCAGAGATTTGCTCCAAATATTCATAAGCTAGGGGCATTCTTAATCCTCTGTCTAGCCCCTGGCCTTTTGCTTAGTGGAGCTTGGACATTGTAGGACATTTCCCCAATGTAGTAGGAAATATAAGACGACTTCTGGTCGGCACTGATTACTTTACCAAGTGGGTTGAAGCTAAGCCACTGGCAAACATTAGGGACGTGGATGCTAAGAGGTTTATGTGGAAGAACATTGTCACTCGGTTCGAGATTCCTCATACCCTCATCTCAAATAACGGACTTTAATTTGATAGCAAGGCTTTCAGAAGATACAATTGTGAATTGGGTAACAAGAATAGGTACTTCACTTCGGCTTTTCCACGAGGGAATGGACAAACCGAGGCTGTTAATAAAGTTATAGTGAATGGACTCAAGAAGAGGTTGGATGATGCAAAGGCAAATGGGTGGAAGAGCTTCCACATGTTCTCTGGACATATCGGACTACCCCTTGTAGGTCAACTGGGGAGACGCCCTTTTTAATGACTTATGGAGTCGATGTTGTGATTCCATTGGAAACTAGATTCCCAACACTAAGGACAAGCTTGTTTACTCCAAACAGTAAAGACAACTTACTACGAAGAAACTTGGATTTGTTGAAGAGCGGAGAGAAAATTCCATGGTTCAGCTAACCTACTATCAGCAGAAGCTTAAACAGGGATATGACTCAAGCGTAAGGCTAAGACCCTTAGCCCCTGGGGACTTGGTATTAAGAAAATTTGTAAGTACTGCAAAAAATCCAGCATAGGGAAAGTTAGGGCCTAATTGGGAAGGGCTGTACCGTATTACCTCGGTGGCTGGCATAGGTGCATATTTCCTAGAAGATCTAGATGAGAATGTTATATCATGCCCCTGGAATGTAAATAACCTGGGAAGGTACTATTATTAATGAAAAGCAATTATGCCATGTTTTTACTTGTGACATTATGTGTTATGTCGATTATTTGTTTAAGTAGTAAACAGAACCTTGGTCATGCTGGCTCTTCGAACCACATACCTTAGGTAAATTAATATTTTCTAAGCAAGCATTTATGTGTTAAACGGAACCTAGGTCAACTTTGGTACCTCGGACCATATGTCTTGGGTAAGTTAGCACTATTTTGCGCCTCTTTAGGTGTTGAACTGAACCTTAGTCATATTTGGTTCCTCAGTCCACCTACTATGGGTAAAATAACACCTATCTTTGTTTTGGTGTGCTGTCAAGTGGATGATCAGATAAAGTTGTAAGTAAATACATGGTTCACCATTATTTAATGTTAAAAGGAAGAGCCTAAAGCATGCCTGGTAATGTAAGCAGCTTGTTTCAAGCATGTCTGGTATGTTTTTAAAGTTGAAATTACTTTTTATGATAGATTATAGACCTAGAAGATTTAGTTTGTCCTGTTATTGATGGTGCAAAGTGTAGTAACTTTACCACCACTTGTACGGATAATTGTTGAAATCAAGGGTGTGGCTATATCTCAAGTTGAATGAAGCCATGTCTTATTTCTATATCAATTAAATGCAAGGTAAAGCAAATGTTATATCAGAATTTACACGAGTACAAGGAATATAAAATAAAGCTCATAATTGTCATTAAGTTGAGCCTCAGAAAAGGCAAAATGAATACAACTTTGAAAATTTAAACAGTCATTACCAAAAAAAAAAAAAAAAACAACAACAACAACAAAAATGTGTCTAAGCACTACTTGATCTTTAATGGGGGTTCTCCTTCCTTGTGGCCTTGGTGGAATTGGCAGTTTCAGTAGTAGTAGAGGTTGGACCTTTACCCTTAAGGTCCTCCTTGGCAGGCATAGGAAGGGTAACAAGAACAATATCTAGGTGCTGAGGAATTTCTCTGCTCTTAGAGGTCCTTAGGCGCAGCTGGAGGCTTGGTGGTATCAGGAACCACTCCCTTGGATGTGTCTTTTTCTTTTTAAGTGGCCTTGACTCGTTCTGCTTCCTTAGGAGGACTGGTGGAGGAAGGAGGGATCTTAGTCGGGCTACTCTTGTCTTCATCTGCCTTTTTGGAGATAGTGGCGGCCTAGGGCTTGAAGAGCTTGCAGGGCCAGATGCATGAATTGCTGGGGGATGGTAGACATTCTTGCTCTCCTAAAGGTAGATGAGACCTCAACCATAGCCTAGTTGAGGGCATCATTCCACACTTGGAGGCAGTATGTCCTACACACCCCGAGACCTCAGCCCTGAGAGCCTCTTCGGTTTTTACTACCCCCACATTGTAGCCATCCTGCTCGGCTTGGTCCTTGGTCTTCTTGGCCTCTTCAAGCTTCTTCTTCAGGCTTGCGATCTGCTCTTTGGCTGCAGATAGTTGGTCCTCAGCTTGGCAGAGTTGCTTACGTTGGCTCTTTACTGCCTCTCAGCTCAGCTCCTTGTAGAGCAGCCTCGGCGTTTTTCTTGTCCATGTTAGCCTTATTTAGCTTTGTGGTCAGCTCTTGGATCTTTTTCTCTACCACGTTGAAAGCATCCACAATTGTGATGCGCGTCCTTTCCTCTTCTTCATCTGCCTATGGGAGAAGTTTACCATCTCCTCGGCCTTGTCTATGGCTTGAATAGCCTGCCAAGGAAAGAAGTGTAATAGTAAAAAAAAAAAAAAAAGGAAGGAAGGAGAAAAAAGGTTGTAATTTTAAACGTAAGAAAACTGGTTGAAGGACTTACTATGGCAAGTCCCTTTTCAAGCTGAGGAACACTTCGTGCTTCCTTATTGACCTAAGGTCAGCCATATCAGTAGGCAACAGTAGAGCTTGCTCCACGACTTTGGCCACGTATCCAGCCTTGCCTACTGGAAGTCCCTGATAGAGGCATTACTAGGAAGAAGAGCTCCGTTTAGCACTATGGAGGTGGTCTAGGCTGGGACTTCAGTTTAGTGGTCACCCCTCCTATCTGTGATAGCACTCTCACTGGAAGACCTTGTTTGCATGACCCTGGCATGTTTGCCCCCTCTCTAGGGCTCGGCTTTCTTGGATGGAATGTTTCTTCTCTCCTCTACCACCTCCTTTCCTTTTTGGTCTTGTTTTCTCTTTTGTCAGTAGGGCCAGGCTGGGAAACTTGAGTAGGAGGAAGAGTAGGGAGTTTGGCTTGGACTACCTTCTCGGGCACATTGCCTCTAGCATAGGACTCCAGTAGGTCAAGAAGGCTTTTTCTCGTCTTGCGTTGCAACACCATGGCTTCTGGAATAGAAAGAGCCTCCTATGTGTGGCTTGCTTTGGCTGGAGAAGATCACCGAAGTCACCGATAGGAGCCGCTGGGGATTGAAGAAACTTTAACCGCTTCTTCTTTTTCTTCTTCTTCTTTAATGGTTAGCTGGGAAGGAGTTGCCTTGTCCCCGGCCATGTACGGGAGGAGTGGCTCCACTTGTTGCACACCCTTTGGAGTAGGGTTTGGGTTAAGAAAACCAAACACAGCTACGTTGATTAAGTGCAGGCGGGATCTTTTGCCTTGATCACGTACTTAGGCTCCTGGAAGCTAGAGAACAGGGGGTCGTAGCCGAGGACGAGATGAGCCACCCTCAGTTGCCCATCTTTGTGGATGAATATTTCAGCCTTGGGTATTTTCGTGAGGCCTGGTTCATTGACTAGGTTGAAGTTTGGAATGGCAAAGTGCTTATCTGTGAAGCTATCGGACACAAAATTATTGTCGGAAGTTAGCACAACAAAATTACGAGTACCATTAGAAAGATTGAGTGAAGGGAATGTTAACAAAAAAATAATATATATATATATATTATAATAATAATAATAATAATAATAAAAGCAAAAACTATTTTTAGAATCATAGACTTAGACCTAAAGTACCGCACCTAGTGTCCCTTCTTTGATCAGATAGTGGAGCCCATCATGCCACTCCCCTGAGACGATTAGAAAGTCCTTATTCATGCCTTTGTTAGACTCAAGGAGACACGATATGAGCCTAACTGCAGGGACTCTGGTTTTCAGGTGATACCCCTACCCCGTTAGTTTATGATGGTTGTAGACCCAATTAACGTCATGATGGGTAAGGTTCACACCCATCTTTTCGTTAAGTGAGTCTACTCTACTTAAAATCCTAAACATATTGAGAGCACACTGTGTGGGAGTGAGTCTATGAGCAATCAAATAGTCCCTAGTTACTCTACCCATGGGGATTCTCATCCCTTTCTCTATAAAGACGATTATAGGGATCACAACTTCTCCCTCCTACCTCAGGGCATGCCACTTTCCTTGTTTACAATACCTAATTGAAACTTTGATATTGAGCTTTGAAGCTCTCTATACTCTCCAGAGTATATACTAAGTATGTGAATCTACCCATTTAAAAGAAATGATGAAAGGAGTAAGAGGACAAGATGGGGGTTAGAAAGGCCGAGGAAGGAAGGACTAGATAAAAAGAGACAGAAGAGAAAAAGAGAAGATATAAAGAAGAGAACGCTAAATATGACTTATGGAAATGAAGAAGGGCTCCTTGGACTAGCTCTTGATATTTGAGAGTGCAAAAAGTGAAGTCGTCAAGTCTTCAAGCAATATATATATATATATATATATATGAAAAGGAAAAGCAAGTGTGAAAACTCCCGCTCTAGTTCCCGAAAAATCTCCAATCGTTGGATCTGCATTGCATTGTAGAACATGGGGGACATAGGGCCGTAGAAATTAAATAAAGGCGTGTCTTGGATGCTGAGGTGTCAAGAGCATGCGTTGGGCAGTTGAAAAGATACCTATTTAGACAGAGGTGACGTGTAATGGGCGTAGGGTAATTGTGGTAAATATCAAAATCTTCCTTTTTTTCGAGGAGAAAAAGAGGAGAATTTCGAGGGGCTATTATAGGGATGACAAGTTTAGAAGTATATGTTGGGCCGTGGGTCTTGTCTGAGAACACTTGGTAGTCTTAGGACAAGTAAACATTGATGTAGAAGTGCGGGCTAGTGAATGGAGAAAGGTGACTGGTCATGAGAGTTCAAGCAATATATATATATATATATATGAAAAGGAAAAGCAAGCGTGAAAACTCCCACTCTAGTTCCCGTAAAATCTCCAACCGTTGGATCTGCATTGCATTGTAGAACGTGGGGGACATAGGGTCGTAGAAATTAAATAAAGGTGCGTCTTGGATGCCGAGGTGTCAAGAGCATGCATTGGGCAGTTGAAAAGATACTTGTTTAGACAGACGTGATGTGTAGTGGGAGTAGGGTAATTGTGGTAAATATCGAAATCTTCCTTTTTTTCGAGGAGCAAAAGAGGAGAATTTCGAGGGGCTATTATAGGGATGATAGGTTTAGAAGTGTATGTTGGGCCGTGAGCCTTGTCCAAGAACACTTGGTAGTATGAGGACAAGTAAACATTGATGTAGAAGTGCGAGCTAGTGAATGGAGAAAGGTGACTGGTCATGAGAGTTCAGGAAGGTGGTTTGAGGATAAATGCCTCCTCAGCTTTGACGGTGCAAAGGTTAGAAGGGTTGACCTACCATCAAGAGCAACGTTTCGGGCAGTTCCACTGTTAAGGATAAGCATTAGGAAGGAATGAGATCAGGGGAAGGTAAGAAATATCTAAGGGAAAGTTGCTACTACTGCATTAAATGCTCTGTAGCTAACTCTCTAGCTGCATTAATGTGGAAGTGATACCCGAACAATGATGTTTGGCCTTACAACTACCCCTAAAAGCTTTAGAAAGGTGTCGATGGGACAAGGACAAGAGCCAGCCATTTGATCTACACGTGGAGGGCTGAGATAGAGTAAAGTGGGGTAATATAAAGGAGAAGAATCCCATTACAGGGGAATCATCTGATAATTGCAACAACAAAAAAAATACTATAGCACTAAGAATTGTAATTGTAACCAAGTCTAAGAGAAATATATATCTAAGAACTACTCTCCTCGGACACTGCCAATAAAGAATTTCTTTACACAAACTTCTTTTTCCATTATTTTTCCTTGCTTTCTCACCATCTTTAGTCTATTGTGAGCGTTGTCCAATTCATTGATGTCTAGTTTTTAGCCCACTCTCTAAAATTCATTGTATTGGGCTCTTTGAGCTTTAATCCATCTACCTTTTGGGTGTAGGATCCAAAACCCGCCCCTATAGTCTGTATTTTGTAATTTGGGTAAAACTTAGGTACAGTACATAGGTACTATTCTTTTGGTTCCTTTCTTAAAATTCAGTCATGCGGCTTTTTGTCCTCATGAAGTGAAAGTATATTTTTAGTTAAGTATAACCATATGACTGAATTCTAAGAGGAAAATTTAAAGAAGAACATCTAAATACTGTACCTAAATTTTATACTTGTATTTTTCTGTTGTGGGTAACACTCTCTCAAAATTTGGGAATATTTGCATTAATAAACATTGGAATATCAACAATATAATAAAAAGTTAGGCAATAACAATTATGACTGTGCTATGTGGTTATTTTCTATTTGCAAAAAGTGATTGTAATTTTCTTGCACTAACCTGCTACACATTATTAAAACCATGATGATTATTATCATTATTATTATGTTTAATCGTTGGGGGCATACAGGTCATGTTTACAATGTAGGGCTCAACTTAAGTATTAAACATTGTGCTTTGATCACTTGAGGGGGTATAAGTCCTTAAAATTTCTAACATCCTTCACAATTTTTTTTAAGAAACAAATAAACACACACACAAGAGAGAGGGAAAGGGATTCTAACTTCTTTCACTATAGATAAAAGCAAAACTCCCTTACCAAAGTTTCAAATAATTTATAATACTAATTCAATTGAAGTTTTTTTTTTTTTTTTTAGAAATTTAATAGGAGTTTCATTCTTTATTTTTATATAGTAACAGATTATAATTAACTTTTGATTGTACGATGTACTTTTGGCCAAGTAAGTAGAATTTAAGGGGAGGTTTCAATTAGACCCTAAAGTTAAAAAGTTTCAATTAAAACCATAGATTTTTTCAAATTGTTAGGTCATACACGTTATGCTTACTCGGTATGATTCAATGTTAGTATTGCATATTGTAACTTGCTTTCGATCATTACTTGAAGCACTATAAGTTCTAACATATTTTGCCCTTAGTAAAACTCTATTACCAAAGTTTCAAAAATTTAGAATCCTACTCCAATTAAAACAAAATACCAAAATTTTAAAGAAATTTCAAGGGAATTTCATTTTTTAATAATAATAACATATCGTAACTTTTGGTTTTAATAAAAAAAATGGTCTTATTCGATTTGATTTTAGTGCCTGTTAATTTCAGCTTTTACAAGTTGAAACGTGCTTTTTGAAACCAAAAAAAAATAAAACATGCATTTGGTAAGTTTTTAAAAGTTGCTTTTTCTAAAAAGCTGCATTTTCATTTGTGAAGGAAAAGCCTAGAATGCGAAAGCAGCAAGGAGGTCCATTGCAAAAAAGCGCTAAAGCGCATTTCATGTTACCGTTGGAAGTTGTGCAAATTTCCCAAATTTCCCACTAGTTTTTCTTAAAAAATCAATTTAATCCATTTGTTTATAACACAATTTTACAAAGGAACCCAATAAGGAAATCAGAACCAAAAAAGAAAAAAAAGGGGATTGGACCCATTTCTACCGCATGTCGTTGGCAGTGGGGAAGAGATCAAGCGGCAGTGGGAAGAGATCAAGCAGCAGTGGGGAGGAAGACAGGCAGCGCTGAAGGCAGAGCAGATCAGCAGACAACAGAGGCGATTTTCCTCCCTTGGCGATATCCCCCCCTCTCTATCTTCGTTTGATGAGAATCAAATGGTGTGGTTGTGTGTGACCTTTAAGTTTGTGTGTTTTGATGGGATACAGGGAAAGAAACTTGCAGACGAAGTGCTAAGAGAGAAGGGAGAAAGAAAGAAAGAAAATAAAAAAAGAAAAAGGAAGAAAGAGAGCTCTCAAGAATATTCTAGAGTTTGAAGGAAGTGGTAGGGAAAAAAGAGGAAAGAAGGAAAAAAGAAAAGAGTAAGGGTACATGTGTGGAGGAGAAAAAAAGAGGAGGAAAAAGAAGAAGGAAATATGGTACGTGTGGAGGGGAAAAAAAGAGGGAAAAAAAAGAAGGAAAAAAGAAGAAGGAAATGTTATCACAATACTTTCATAATAAATTTTAAGTTGTAGGTTATTATTAGTTAATATTGGTGAAAAAAGATAATTTTTTTAGAAAGATAAAAAAATAATTTTAGTAGTACGTTCAAGTTAAAATCAGTATCAATTTATCACAAATGATTTTTTGTGAAAGTATTGTAAAAATATTATGAATGTAGTTTTTAGAAATGAATGAAGAAAAATTGATTTAAGTATTATGAAGTAGTTGGTTTAAGTATGAAATAAACTCATTTATATATACTTTGTCATTTTTGGTAATTTACTACTCAAACCACCACTTTATAAGTACTAGCAAAACATTCAACTTTTTCAAAAAGTACTTTTTAAAACTTCTACTTTTTCAAAAAGCCCAGTTTCATACTGCACTTTTTAAAACCCCTACTTTTTCAAAATGCACAATATCAAAAAGTTAAACCAAACTCGCCCTTATTCATATTACTTGAAGTAATTTTTGTACTTTTTTCTTTATTATCTAATTTTTTTTCATCTTCAGTTGTATTATTAAAATTTAGAAATGACTACGAGTGGAGCAGAGTTAGATCATAGGTGTCTTCATTCTTGTCCCTTTCCTTTTTCAAGAGGAAAAACTGGTGCATGATGGGGTAGCTTAAGGCGAAAACAGTTGCCATCTATAATGAGATAGCGTTGATGATGATAGGAATAAGAGAGAGAAAAGGGGAGTGGTGATAAGAGTATTGAGAGAGAAATAAATAAGTGTTCTAACTTCCAAGGCAAGAAAATCTTGTACAAGACCATATGGATGGGTCAAGTTGGGGTGGCGCAGAGGTAATTTTACAAACCCTAAATGTTTTCTTAGTTTACTTCAGATTTTATTACTAATTTGTGCATGCATTGCAATAACATAAGACTAATATTTAATACATTTCAGTTATATATTTGTTTTATGAAAATAAGAACAGGATATGAAATAATCTAAGAATTTTGTCAAAATGATTCAAAATATGATGTATAGCAAAACATCAATGCCATGCTAACATTAATCCGTTGCGTATGTTAGAGAATTTTCTTGTTCCTCTCTAATATAGAATACGGGTTAATATAAATAATTATCTTTTATCAACTTTTTTTTTTCTTTAAAGGAAATCCAACTTTAATAAAGCTCAAATCTACTTTTTTTAAACCCTTTCTCCCCCGGATATTGCAAGAAATAGTTTTTTAGTTAACTTGGAAAGTGAATATGCTATAGGTTAAAAGATTTTGAATGCAAGGGACTTGAAGGAAGAAGTCAATTTGTTTGGGGCTCTAGACTTGGATACAGTTTGGATGTTGAGGAACCAGCCATTGACGAAGGATTCATTCCAACACCGTAGGATCTATCAAAATCTTTACGCAAGTTGGCTCATAAGCGGCTCAAACCAAATGTAAACTGCTGTGAAGAAAATTGTGAGAGATCATACTTAAGGAGACTCCAAGATTGAATATATATATATATATATCTATTTATTGGTTTATTTATATTATGTTAATCACCCACTCTTGTTATTATTATTTATCGTGAAATTTCACTCATGCTACATGGTCCAATATCCAATCTAAGATGGACGGACACTTCATTTAGAGTGTCGCACTAGGTCATACCGACGATTTGATGTTATAATTTTTTTAAAATTGCTTGCATTACTATGTCTTACCTGTATTCGTGTCCGTGTCAATGTGTGTGCTTCTTAGCATCCAACAGTAGCTTTTATCTGGGTTTCTACTTTCTAGTGAAGCTTCTCACGTGCTGGCGGGATGGCTTTTGAGTCAGCCTCTTGATTTTTTATGATGTAATGTGTGCTGAGTCTGCTGACCCCCCCTGTTTAGGGATGGTGATCGATATCGTGGATGCTGATTTGTAATCTTCCTTTCGGTTTTATTAATAAAGTGATATCATAGTTCATAGAATCAAAGTGGGAAATGGAAACTGTAATGTAGTTCAACTTCTGCTGCATAGGACAGACAAGGTTAACATCAACAAACAAAATGTGAAAAGATAAAGGTTTCTTTCTTTTCTTTTCTTCTTTCTTTCTTTTTTTATATTATTATTATTATTATTATTTATTTATTTTTATTTTTTTTTGGGTGGCTGAAAGTATAAAGGTGAAGGTTGAGATGATAGATAAAATAGACAAACAGTTGCTTGAGTATGAGAAAAATATCAACAAAGTAGGATGATTTAAAAAAAGGGAGAATCCCTGAACTCCCATACTCAAATTTTTTTTTTTTTGCTGAATTCCCATACTCAAATTTAATTTAATAAATAATTAAAAATGAATACTTATTCACATCCTTAAGTTATGTCAATGTTTATTTGATATATTAAACTTACGAAAATGAACTCTCACAGTCCGGCTAAATCCAAATCGTTTTCTCAAAAAAAAAAAAAAAAAAAAAAAAAACCCAAAGCGGAAAGGGTTTTGGTCTTGTCATTGGGAACTCCTTGCTTAATTATAAAGGTTCTCAAGAGACAGGTACACCATGTTTTGTCTGATAGGTCATACCGTAGGACAAGAAATAAATTAAAGTAGGTTCTCAAGAGACAGGTACACCATGATTTGTCTGATAGGTCATGGTAGGACAAGAAATAAATTAAAGTAAGCGGTTTATTGAACAATGCAGTCACATAATTGAAAGAAGTCACGTAATTGAATTCATTTGTCTGATAGGTCATGGTAGGACAAGAAATAAATTAAAGTAAGCGTTTATTGAACAATGCAGTCACATAATTGAATGAAGTCACGTAATTGAATTCATTAGATAGAGCATTCACATCAGCATGTCTATTTTACACATCTATTTTATACTAAAAACTACTTTTTCTATTTTACACATTCACTTTTACAAAATACCCACATCAATTCATTTATTTTACAAAATATTTTAATAAAATATTAATTATACTCTATTTTTTTATTATTTCTTTCTAACCAACCCCACTTAAATACGCGCTCCCACTCTATTTCCTCTCATTTCTGATTCTTGCTCTCTCTCTCTCTACCCATCTCTCTGCCTTCCTCTTCCAAATCACAAAGCCCATTCACTGAAACCGATCGATCCAGCTCTACCCATCTCTCTGCTCTCTGTCGATCCAGCTCGCCGCGAGTCCTCCACCGATTCGGCCTCCCTCTGGCGATCCAGCTCGCCATCGATCAGCTCGCCGCCGAGTCCTCCACCATTCAGCCTCCCTCTGGAGATCCAGCTCTCCGTCCCTCTTTCCTTCGCCCCTCCTCTCTTCCTCCACCACCGATCCTTCGCCTCCCACCCCCAACCTTCGCCTCCCACCCCAACCGACGACAGCAATGGAAGATCTGGCGGATCGGGCGGCAGCACTGGTAGCAAATCCGGCTCCGGTGGGGTTGTACTGTTTTTGGGTTGGGTTTACCGGTGAGTTTTGTTTAATTTTCTGTTATTTTTGGTTTAATTTTCTGTTGATTTTGGTCTAATTCTCTGTGCGGTGGTTGGTGGTGGGCTGGGTTTGGTGGTTGGTGGTTATTCTGGCGCGCTGGGAAGTTGATTCGGCTATTATTTTAACGGATACACGAGCTACAGTACCCGTGTAAATATAACGGGTACTGTAGCTTGTGAAATATATACACAGATTTGCATATTTTTACACCCACTGATGTGGGTGTTTTTTTGCTCAAAATATGTAAATTTTGTATGTACATCTATTTTAGAAGATTATAACTGAGCTGGTGCGAATGCTCTTAAGGAATCTAAGGTACAAGTCTTGTTTTTTGCCTCATCCAAAAAAAAAAAAAAAAGTCTTGTTTTTTGCGAGTCAAAAAAGAAGGGCCAAAATAGGAAATTAAACATAATTTTTAAATAATATAATTAGTAAACAATATTTTCAAACAATATTTTTTATTAGCATCTTAAGTTTAAAGGACTCAATTTAGAGCCAATAAATCGAGTTTTTAAGGGTTGGTTTTCATATTTTGATCGGGTCTGCGTTGACATTTTTTCACGTGGCATCTACACGAAAGTCGAGTATCTAAAACTTGATTTACAAAGCAAAAAAAAAAAAAAAAAAATTTAAGTCTCAAAGCCATTTCCAAAAATACCAAAAAATAAATAAATAAATAAATAAACGCAACAATCTCAGCACAAGATCAGATTAGAGAGGGAAAGATCTAGAAACTCAGCACAAGATCAGATCAGAGAGGGAAAGATCTAGAAACCCAGATCAGAGGCCGCACGACCTGGCCTAGGCTACGCGACCTGGGTCGCGCGCGCGCGTGGCCTGGGTCGGCTGGCCTGGATCGGCGCGTCGCGGCCTGGGTCAGCGTGACAGCTCCATTTCTTCTTCTTCTCCCTCTCTCTCTCTCTCTCTCTCTCTCTCTCTCTCTCTCTGCGTTTTTTGCTTTTTCTGCGTGTGGTAAAATTATAAATGGGTTATAAATCGAGTCTTAGATACTCGATTTCTATGTAAACACCACGTGAAAAAAGTGTCAATTCAAACCCAATCAAAACATGAAAATCGACTCACAAAAACTCGATTTATAGACCCTAAATCAAGTCCCTTAAACTCGAGATGCTAGTAAAAAATATAGTTTGAAAATATTGTTTGAAAATTGTGTTTAATTTCCTATTTTAGCCAAAAAGAAGTCTTGTTTTTTGAAATGGCTCAAATTTGTATCAATCTCGAACTATTTCGAGTATTAGGAGCAGTTTAGAAACAACTTATTTGTTGAAATTAATTTTTTAAAAAAAAGATATTGTAGATAAAACTAAAAGATAACTAAAATAGTACAGTAAGACCCATAAATAGTACAAAAAAATACAATAAAATCTATAAATAGTAACAAAAATAAGCTAAATAGTTTTTAAAAAAAAAAAAAAACTACATTTTTAGTGCCTGATTTGTTGCACTTTCCAGAGACAAAAGTGCTTTTTGAAACCAAATAAATAAATCATGTGTTTGGTGAGACTATTAAAAACTATTTTTTTGTAAAACGCAACTTTTACAAATGTGAAAAAATTGACCTTTAACACAACACACTGAAGCGGAGCTTTTGCAAATGCCATTCCACATTCATAAATATTACCGTTGAGAGTTTGTCTTCAATTACCAAATTGCCGAAACATTTTATTACAAAGGAACCCAATAATGAAATCAGAACAAAACAAAAAAAAACAAAAATCGATCTGACTCATTTCTATCGCATGTCATTGGTAGTGGGGAAGAGATCAAGCAGCAGTGGGGAGGAAGATAGGTGGTGGCGAAGGCAGAGATCAAGCACCGATCTAACCCACTCCTCCCTCAGCGATTTCCCCCTTTATCTTTGTTTGATGAGAATCAAATGGTGTGGTATGTGTGACCTTTAAGTTTGTGTGTTTTGATGGGATAGAGGGAAAGAAACTTGCAGACGAAGTGATAAGAGAAAAGAGAGAAAGGAACAAGAAAAATAAAAAAAATAAAGAGAGCTTTGTGGAATTGGAATGTTCTATGGTAGGGAAAAAAGGGGAAAGAAGGAAAAAAGAAAAGAAAAGAGAAGGGTACGTGTGTGGAGGAGAAAAAAAGAGGGGGGAAAAGAAGAAGAAGAAGGAAATATGGATAAAAAAAAAGTAAATAAATAAGGAAAAAATAAAATAAAGAATGAGAAATTAAAATTGAGAAATGCTATCACAATATTTTCACAATAAATCTTAAGTGGTAGGTTATTATTAGTTAATATTCGTAAAAAAAAATTTAGAAACTTTGAAAGTACTTTTTAGAATAATTTTTTAAAAAGTATTTTTATAATACTTTATGTATACATGAGAAATGATATGTCTACAACATTTTTACAACAAATCCTAAATGACAGGTTGTTACTGGTTGTTATTGTTGGGGCAAACAAGTAATCTTAGTGTTAGTTTTAAATTTGAACCAATAACAACTAACTACTTGTGATTTGTTGTAAAAATATTGTAAAATTGTTGTAGATGTAACATCTCTCTATATACATTGTCCTTTTTGATAATTTACCACTCAAACTGCCACTTTTATAAGTGCTAACCAAATACTCAGCTTTTTCAAAAAACACTTTTTAACAGTTTTTACCAAACACTCAGCTTTTTTAAAAAACACTTTTTTATACCGTACTTTTTGGAAACCCCATTTTTTCAAAAAACACAGTTTTAAAAAGCTAAACTAAACTCACCCTTAAGCTTTTCCTGAACACAACCTTAGTGGCTAAGGCCATGTTGGGATTTTTTTTTTATCACTCCTCACTCAATTTTTATTACTCATCACTCATCACTCATCACTTAAAATACTAAGGTTGTTTGGCACCATCACTCAATATTTTTCATACTATTTGTGGGCCCCATACCTGTCACCTGGTGCATCTTTTTTTTTTTTTTTTCTTTTTTCAGTACCCAGAAACCCAAACCAGAAAGGAAAAAAAAAAAAAAGAAAAAGAAAAAAGAAACCCAGATCTATTAACTTTTTTGCATGGGGAAAATATATATAGATTGAATGAAAGAAAGAATATTAATTTTTATAGTAAATAAAAATGGGAAAAGAATAGTCAAAATTAAAGGAAAATGAAGGGATGAAGAAATTGTAAAGTTAATGTATAAAATAATGGATAAATAAAAAAGTAAAAGTTAGAAAAAGTGTAATTTTAAGGTGATAAATTAATAAAGAGAAAAATAGTTAAAAAGATGGGCGAAAGTATTAGAAATATGTGGATGATGTGGCTGCTGATGTGACTTAATAAAAGCGTAGTAATAATAAATACGTAGTAATAATAAATACTACTCTTTAATATATATATATATATATATAGGGTTAAGGTCAAGTTACACCTGGTGTAACTCTAAGGAATATTACATTATCCAATAACTTGTTATAGAATTCATATTTTGAAAATCTTATCGTTGAATTACATCTTCTATATATTTTTAAAACCCATGCCAGTTTTCATATCAATTGGATATTATTTACCATTCAATCTATAAACTTATCTTTTATGCATTACTTTAAATTACAAATTTTTGAATTTAAATAATTGATTGATAACATGGCTATTAATCTTTGATCACCTTGAAATTTTCCAAGTATAAAGAATATATAAATATAATGTAATCTAACGGTGAATTTGTCAAAATACACATCGAATATATATAGGGTAGCATAGCAATAATAAATACTACTCTTTAATATATATATATATATATAGGGTTAGGTTCAAGTTACACTTGGTATAACTCTAAACAATATTACATTATCCAATAACTTGTTATAAAATTCATATTTTGAAAATCTCACCGTTAAATTATATCTTCTATATATTTTTAAAACTTATGCTAGTTTTCATGTCAATTGAATGTTATTTACCATTCGATCTATAAATTTATCTTTTATGCATTATTTTAAATTACAAAATTTTGAATTTAAATAATTAATTGATGACATGGCTATTAATCTTTGATCACCTTGAAATTTTGAAAGTATGAAGAATATATGAATATAATGTAATCTGACGGTAAATTTATCAAAATTCGTATCGAATTAAAAAATATTAAGTGGTGTAATATTACTTAAAGTTACACCAAGTGTAACTTGAACCTAACTCATATATGTGTGTGTGTATATATATATATATTCATTTTTTTTTCTTAGGCAATGAAACTATGAAAGGAAATTCATTAGGGGGTGTTTGAATTTATGATTTCCATAACTTAATTCTCTGTTTCTATAACTCATAACTCAAAAATGGTGGGACTCATAGCAAAAAGATTGTTTGGCAAACGATAACTCTGTTTCCATCACTCAATTCTCTGATTTTTGAGTTATGAGTTATGGAAACTGAAAACACATTTTGGCTATTTTCAGTTTTCATAACTCATAACTCAATAACTCAATGGCATTTTTGTAATTAAACACACATGAAGGACCCACTATCATAACTCAGCCACCTTTTTGACCAATCTACCTTTTTTTTTTCTTTTCTTTTCTTTCTTCTCCGTTCGGTCTCAGGTGTCTTCCTTCTTCTTCTTCTTCTTTTTTTCCTTTCTTCTTCTGGGTTCGGTCTGGGGCGTTCTTCCTTTTTTTTTCCCCCCTTTCTTCTTTCACTGGGTTCGGGTNGAGAGAGAGAGAGAGAGAGAGAGAGAGTATTCACTTTTTTGCATGGGGAAAATATATATAGATTGAATGAAAGAAAGAATATTAAATTTTTATAGTAAATAAAAATGGGAAAAGAATAGTCAAAATTAAAGGAAAATGAAGGGATGAAGAAATTGTAAAGTTAATGTATAAAATAATGGATAAATAAAAAAGTAAAAGTTAGAAAAAGTGTAATTTTAAGGTGATAAATTAATAAAGAGAAAAATAGTTAAAAAGATGGGCGAAAGTATTAGAAATATGTGGATGATGTGGCTGCTGATGTGACTTAATAAAAGCGTAGTAATAATAAATACGTAGTAATAATAAATACTACTCTTTAATATATATATATATATATATAGGGTTAAGGTCAAGTTACACCTGGTGTAACTCTAAGGAATATTACATTATCCAATAACTTGTTATAGAATTCATATTTTGAAAATCTTATCGTTGAATTACATCTTCTATATATTTTTAAAACCCATGCCAGTTTTCATATCAATTGGATATTATTTACCATTCAATCTATAAACTTATCTTTTATGCATTACTTTAAATTACAAATTTTTGAATTTAAATAATTGATTGATAACATGGCTATTAATCTTTGATCACCTTGAAATTTTCCAAGTATAAAGAATATATAAATATAATGTAATCTAACGGTGAATTTGTCAAAATACACATCGAATATATATAGGGTAGCATAGCAATAATAAATACTACTCTTTATATATATATATATATATATAGGGTTAGGTTCAAGTTACACTTGGTATAACTCTAAACAATATTACATTATCCAATAACTTGTTATAAAATTCATATTTTGAAAATCTCACCGTTAAATTATATCTTCTATATATTTTTAAAACTTATGCTAGTTTTCATGTCAATTGAATGTTATTTACCATTCGATCTATAAATTTATCTTTTATGCATTATTTTAAATTACAAAATTTTGAATTTAAATAATTAATTGATGACATGGCTATTAATCTTTGATCACCTTGAAATTTTGAAAGTATGAAGAATATATGAATATAATGTAATCTGACGGTAAATTTATCAAAATTCGTATCGAATTAAAAAATATTAAGTGGTGTAATATTACTTAAAGTTACACCAAGTGTAACTTGAACCTAACTCATATATGTGTGTGTGTATATATATATTCATTTTTTTTTCTTAGGCAATGAAACTATGAAAGAAATTCATTAGGGGGTGTTTGAATTTATGATTTCCATAACTTAATTCTCTGTTTCTATAACTCATAACTCAAAAATGGTGGGACTCATAGCAAAAAGATTGTTTGGCAAACGATAACTCTGTTTCCATCACTCAATTCTCTGATTTTTGAGTTATGAGTTATCTCTCTCTCTCTCTCTCTCTCTCTCTCTCTCTCTCTCTCTATGTGTGTGTGTTTATATATATATATATATATATATCCTTTATCTTTTATTTCTTTTGATGGATTTATAATTCTTTATTGCATCTTTACTTTAGGTTAATGAATTTTGTGTTAAACTCTACTTTGGTTTGATGTGATTTGGTTGTATTTTAATTTTTTATCTTTTTCTTTTCTTTTCTTTGATTGATAGATGTTATCCTATGATGTTATATAATCATGATTTAATTTGTTATTTTTTTTTCTTTTATTTCATTATATATTAATATATAATGATATTGTAGGGTCACAATTTGTAGCCCAAGTCCAAAAGATATGGGATGTGAGCCCAATAAATCCAATACAATAAATTTGTAGAGAATTTGTGAAAGAGCCAGGTTGTTTGTAAATTAAACAACGGTTAGTAAGGATTTAAAAAATGAACAAGCACAAAAATACATGTAAAACTCGATGAAATTAGTGTCTGAGGAGATAAACTATCGCTTGAACCACTATTCCTGAAAGCTAATATAAACCTCAATGCTACAGTAATTCTTTTTCTCTCATCTTTTTCTCTCTTTTCCAATCCCCCCCTATGGGAAGTCTTTTAAATTATATATTTTCCTTTCAGATCATCTTGATCGTACACTTGTTAATCATCTAAGTCTTCACTCGAGTATATGTTCCATCAGACATCTTCTTTGACTCTCTGTGAATGGTGGTAGTTGAGACTGCACTGTTTAGGGGTCTTCTCCACATAAATGCGGCTAGAAAAGTTGCTGCAGTGTATTTAATGCGGTAGTAGCAAGTTTTCTTTTAGAATTTTCTGTATTCTTATCACCTTTGTACGTGCCTAAAATTCATCCTTATCGTTGGAACTTCTTGGAAGGTCACCTAAATTACCCAAGTACTTGCCTGATTGATATTCATCGTATCCGAGAAGGGAATACTCCTCGGACTATATGCTTCCATTCTTTTCTTCCGTGATTCTCAACTTTGAGGCATCATCTGATCATTTGCTCCTCCTTGGATATATCCACATCCTTGAATAAGGCCCAAGGCCCAATACCCAAATTTGGGCTCTCATCCCCACATATATAATGTTATTTTATACGTAGTATGACTTGGATAATTTGGTGTTTACAACTATACATTTTCTTTTGAGTATTATCCTTTTCATTTTATTTTATATAAATTTACTATTTCTCTCATGTTCTCTCCCAAAAAAGGTGACTACTCTCTCTCTCTCTCTCTCTCTCTCTCTCAATTTTTTATTCTTTCTTGCAATTTAAATTTTGATCGATGAATTTTTGTTTTTTTTTTTAAACTCTAGTTTGGGTTTATATATTTTGGTGGTTTGTTTTTAAGTTCCCCATCACATGTACTCTTTTCACCTCTTATAGTTTTCGTTTGAGTTAATTTTTAGATATTTTAAAAGTAAGAATTTGAATTTATATCAAAATACAATCTACATGACTATTTATTTAAATGTACCTATAAATTATTTGAGTAATATTAATTGTAAATTTGTGATGAGTTTGATTATCATGATAATTTACTTAAGAGAATGAGAAATTTAAATCATTAATTTGAAACTTAAAATAGTATTGTTGTATCAAAAAAGAAGAAGAAGAAGAAGAAGAAGAAGAAGAAAAGCATAACAAACTATAACAAAAGTTTGAAGAATATAAACCACTTCAAAAAAGAATAATCTCAATCAAACATACTCAATTGTTTAAAAAAAAAACATCTAAAATAATAGAATAATATATTTGTAATAATATTCTTATACCACGCTACAAAAAAAATTATATATATTCTCACACAACTAAAAATAAATAAAAGCAGAGCAGCAGCAATAAGCCAGATATAAATTTCTCCATTTCCTTTCATTTAAAAAAACCGGATATTATCTCTCGGACTTCCATTACTATTTTTTTTTTTTAAAAAAAAAAATGAAAAAAGAACTTCCATTAAAAGTGGTAGTTCAGATTTGACAAGATCATATATTGTCAAACAGGTGATTAGAAATAAGGCGTGTGGAGTGGAGAACAATATCTTTCCCAATGATGATGATTGATACAGCATATCGTTTGAATAAAATGGTGGGGGACAACCCTTTTAATTTCCGGGTCAGCAAGGGAAATGAATTATTTATTTATTTATTTTTGATAACAGGGAAATGAATTATTGTTTCCTCACCATTAAGAATGATATCTCGGTCAAAAAAAATAAAAGATAGTCATTACCACGTCATCAAGAATGATGTCACAAGACGCCATTATAGCCCAATGCACAAACTGTTGGGTTGTAAATTGACGTTAGTTTAATTAACCGGTTACCCAAATTGATCTAAATAATAAAGGTACACCGCAACAGATTGATTGCAATATATAACTTTACATTAAACACCGATAAGATCTTTAATAATTGGTGTTAGCGATTTAAGAGACTTGCTTGGTACAAAATCACTGGTGCACAAAAATCACAACAATATATTATTCTTCTCTTTTCTGTACTCTAGTCTTTGGTGTAGTGGTCACTCCACATATATAAATGCTTATGAAGTGTGAGGGCAAAAACTGAGGTTTAAGTTTCTAGGAGGAAACTTTGCACACATATATAATTAAATTAGAAAAGAATAGTAATTTTATCTTGTAAAAAAAAAATGGTTCAATAGGTGGAGGCTGAGTTTTCACCCTGAAAGCCTTTCAGTCTCTACAATCTTTGAATACGTAGTGCATAATGGGTCTTTAAATAAACTCTCTATTAGGGTTACAAAAGACCACAATTAAAGCTGAATTAAATTAAAACGTTTCAGCCAATCCCGAATTAAGCTAGATCGATTGCCTAGTGTCAAACTGGTGTCAAGATTTATTAAGTCTCAATTGATTGGTTGGAGTCGAGCCTACAGTCGAGGCAATAGATTCGGTACTTCTTGAGTAGTCTTTGGGTTTGTTCAGATTATGACTTCAATTGATGTCACTTGAACATTTTCTAGAAACACTAGGCTAAGACTTGAAATACAATTAAACAAAGTTTTGGATATGGATTGCCAATAATTAATAATTTTGTAACTAACGCAACCAGCAAGAATACAAAACCAGACACAACAAGAAAATATAACTATCTAGACTTTAGAGTCATGGTTTAGTGGATTTAAATATATACATATCAGCACCACGTTAGGAAAACTTAGCACTTGATCTCAAAAGCTTAAGTTATCAAGTAACAGTGAATTTAATTATTATTTTAATACCTCTCCTCACGTGTTGGTTCATACTCCTCTTAATAAGTGAGGTCTAAAGAATTTTTAAGTTTTTTTTTTTTAAAATAAAATTTTAATTTTAAATAAGAGGAAGAGTAGAGACAAAGTTCAAACTCAAAATACTAGCTCTATACCTTATTAAATTACTATTTGATCTATTACTTGTTGTTTAGGCTGACTTTACTGGCCTACCTTAATAATATTCAGTGACTTTTTTCTCAAAAAAAAAAAAAAACTAACTCTATACCTTATTAAATTACTACTTGACCCCAAAGTCTAAACTATTAAAAAATTTAAGTATTTAATCATTATTCTAACGTGTTAAATTTATGAAGACTTTGAGGTTGCTTTCAAACAAAATAAAAAATAAAAAGATCTGGACACCGGTCTCCATCAATAGGCAGCTGACCATAACGCAGGTAAGAAAGATTTAAAATCCTCCAAGGAGTTAGTTGTCCATTTCTGCAAATATACAATCCCAACATTAAGGCCAAATTTGCAAAATGTCATAATTTTAGCAAAATTTTTGGGGTAAGGCATTTTGACAAGTTATTTAGTTATACAACACATCTTTAGAGCTGAGTTATTTTTGGAACTCGAGTTTGATATCCTTAAGTTCCATGTAGCTCACATCGCATACTAAACAGTGGAGACCATACTTCTTAAAACTCAGAATTCCAAAAATTTGTTGCATAGTTAAATAATTTTGTCAAGGTTCTTTTTTCCTAAAATTTTGCTAAAATTATGGTCTTTGGAAAATTTGGCCCAACATCTAATAGTTTACATTATATTCCCAAGCAACTTGGGATCAATAAATATCTGGGAAATTGCTAGTTAAATTAAAAAAGTAGTGTCTTTTCTGTTCTTGGGTTATTAGAAATACCAGAAGTTGTCTACAATACTCATAATAGACAACCTCACCGAAGGGTGAAGGCCAAGAAAAAAAACAAATATATCAGTTCAAAAAATGGAGCTAACAACAATTGGAAAAAGCACCCAATCATCATTTCAACACCATGCTGCAACTCTCGATGCTAGTGGAGATTCTATCATAGAGGAAGATGAGGAGCTTGAGCTGCAATGGGCAGCAATTGAGAGACTACCAACATTCAAACGGCTCAGAACCTCAGTATTTGATATTGATCATGACAATGGAAGTGGAAAAGAATTTAAAGGTAAGAGAGTGACTGATGTTACCAAGCTTGGAGCAGTTGAAAGACATCTGTTTATTGAGAAGCTCATAAAGCACATTGAGAATGATAATCTCCGGTTGCTGCAGAAACTAAGAGATAGGATAGACAGGTATCTCAAATTTTAGTTCATATATAGTGAAATGCTTATGAGCTTATCTCGTTCCAAATACTTCGTTTACATATATTTTCTTACAAGTCAGAATAGCACTCCAAAGGCATCTAAATTACAGATGACTGAAGCTATGTTTTTTTTTCTATTCTGACCTCTAACTTCAGCCTGTCACAGCACAGAATTTTCTGCAACTTATAAGTGATCAGAGTAACAATACATATAGCTGAACTTGACTAGTTTGTTGAGAATCTATAGCTGAGCCTAAAAGTTTGGGAGCAAGGCTTAGTTGTTGTTATTATAAGTGATCAGAGCGGTAAAGTTTTTTTGGATCTTATATTAGTTAAGTACTTCGTGGTCAAAGTAAACTGGTTTTATAAAAAAAATTCCTTTGATGATACATCCAATCCACAAAATCAAACTACCATACATATCCTTGGTTGTCCTGCCCTTAGGCTTTGACAGAATTGAAAAAAGAAGCCTTTTAATTAGTTGTAGGAATTGTTAGGTGGATAAAATCTGTGCTCAAGGGTTAGATATTTTCTTAATTTATTTAAAACTTTCTTTGATTTGTCATTAATTTTATTGTGGTGCAGGTAGAAAATGCTGGATCCTTTTTTTTTCTGCCTCTATCTATCTTTGTTTATCTTTTTTGTCATATGAGTTTTATGCATGTGTATATCAATGTATATGGAACTCTTCCTGACTGACACTAGTCAGATATGTATCATTTTGATGAATTAAAAAGTGAATTTTCCTGTTAGAGTGAACGTAAAGTTACCTACTGTGGAGGTGAGATATAAGAATCTCTTTGTGGATGCAAAGTGCGAGGTAGTTCAAGGAAAGCCTCTTCCAACACTATGGAATTCCATCATGAATCCCTTATCAGTAAGTAGGCATTTCTACCTTCATTAACATCTTTATAGGTCCGATTGAAGGACAAGATGGAGATTTAGGACTGTCGAAGAAATAATACATAAAAAAAAAAAAAAAAAAAAAAAAATCCACTGTCGTCAACAGCAAAAAGAGCTACAACTTTCGATTGACAATTCTACTGAATTTATCTCTTGGACAGGTTTTTACAAAGGTAATCCAGTGCAATTCTCAAGAAGCCAAGATGAACATTTTAAAAGATGTCAGTGGCATCATCAAACCATCAAGGTAAGCCATATATATGTTCGTTGCATAGCAACAAAGCATAAAATTTATATGGTTAGAAATTTACATTAAATCAATGTTAACAGAACCAACTCGCCAAGTCAGCCAAGTTATGTAAGTAGAACAGTATGCTAAGATTTGGGAAGGGGGCCAAAATTGTTCACTTGTGGAATTTCTCTATGAATGCAGGCTTACACTTCTTCTTGGTCCGCCAGGCTGTGGGAAAACGACCTTATTATTGGCTCTTGCAGGAAAGCTCGATCAATCTCTCGATGTTAGTATTTCAAAAAACTATAGTAGACAAGCTTAAAAGCAATACAATGCTAGGAAATAAATTTTCATTCTTAAAAAAATTCAAGATTCTATATACTTTAATTTAAAATCACAAAGATATTACACCCAAACATGGGTAGTTTCAAAAAACATGATCAGCCATCGCATTTATGCCTTTTCATGCACATAAGGATTTCAATTACTATGAACTTATAGGAAACTTAGTTCATATACATGTTTACAAACTAATCATATCTGGATGTCACAATCTTTACAATAATCTTCAGCTTTTCCTTATTACAGATGGCAGGGGAAATCTCTTATAATGGCTACAGGCTGGATGAGTTTATTCCACAGAAAACATCAGCTTACATAAGCCAACATGACCTGCACCTAGCTGAGATGACTGTGAGGGAAACAGTCGACTTTGCAGCACGCTGCCAGGGTGTTGGAAGCAGAGCAGGTAAGGTTCCTTGTTTCCTTCATGTAGTTATTAGCAGGGTAGTTGTGCACTCATAACAATTTATTTAATTTGAAGTTATTTCTTGTTGAAGATATCTGTTTATGAAATTTTAGTGAAAAAAAAAAAAAAAGAGAATCAACATAAAGATCTACATGATTCAGCAGTGTGCCTATATCCACAGGAGCGAGTGGCTAATCGTTCCTCTATATGAATAACTAGGTTTACATGTTTATACTGCCAGTCTGCCCCTATTAAAAAACCCTAACTCAGTACATTGAATTTCCTAACATACCTTACTGTACCTTGAGACATTTAAACTAGATACCTGTGTTACTTTCTCATTCAGAATATGAGCCACTACCAATAACTTTTTTTTTTTTTTTCACTCTGAAGATATCATGATGGAAATAAGCAGAAGAGAGAAGGAAGAAGGGATTGTCCCTGACCCTGACATTGACACCTATATGAAGGTATTCATAAGTTGGCAAATTTTTTTTTAAATAATTACTAAAAGTCTTTTGAGAGTATATTAGGCGGTAACAAAATACCTGCAGGCAATATCAGTAGAAGGACAAAAAAGAAATCTCCAAACAGACTATGTTTTAAAGGTAGCTTTTCTTTAAGCAGAGCTTGATTAAAGTAGGCAATGGAGTATTTCAAACAAGAAGTTTTTATCAAATTTGATGTGTAAAGTACAATATTTTGGCCTTTTAGGTCCTTGGACTTGATATTTGCAGTGACACAATGGTTGGAGATGCATTGAAAAGAGGCATTTCCGGTGGCCAGAAGAAAAGGTTAACCACAGGTTGTTAAAAACGATAAACATGCTGTTAATTTCGTTTTGCTAATGATTCTGCCACTACTAACACATCTCTATTTATAAATTCTACAAGAGGTTCCCTTGAACAAGAAAAAAAATCAATACAAGCTTGATATCTTTCTAAAACCTTTTGTTGGACAAACTTTTTTCTGCTTCCTCCCACTTTCTATTGTGGGGCAATTAAAATGGTTAGAATAATAGTAAAATGATAAAGTTCATAATTTCTTAACAGCTTAATCCTTAGGGACAAGTGATAATTTATCATGGTATTAGAGCATGTAGTCCTGAATTTGAACCTTGTGTCCACTCTAACTACCATTCAAAAAGTTAAAAATCTCACATGAAGTGGTAGATTATAAAAAATGGTCTTACATTTGTAAAACCTGTTCCCTAGTGTTGTGAGAAAAGGAAAGAAAATATTTTCCATGCAGGAATATTTTTCTCAACTCAGGATTTTCATGGCTACTTTGCCTGGCAGGGGAGATGATTGTTGGTCCCACAAAAGCTCTTTTTATGGATGAAATATCGACTGGACTAGACAGTTCCACAACCTTTCAGATAGTTACCTGTCTTCAGCAATTGGTGCACATCACAGATACAACTGCATTAGTTTCACTTCTTCAGCCAGCTCCTGAAACATTTGATCTATTTGATGAAGTGATATTAATGGCAGAAGGGAAAATAGTATACCATGGTCCTCGAACTCATGTACTTCAATTTTTTGAGGATTGTGGTTTCAAGTGCCCAGAAAGAAAAGGTGCTGCAGACTTCCTTCAGGAGGTGAGAGAACATGATTCCTGTTTACAGTTGACGTTAATCCTAATTGTCTCATATGCTCAAATTTCAAACATTTGCAGGTTATCTCCAGGAAGGATCAAGAACAATACTGGTACCATGCTGACCTTCCATACAATTATGTTTCAGTGGATCAGTTCTCTCAAAGGTTCAAAGCTAGTTCTTTAGGACAGAAGTTAAATGATGAGCTCTCAAAACCATATGATAAATCTAAGAGCCACAAAAGTGCCTTGTCATTTGATATTTACTCTTTGGGCAAATGGGAGATGTTAAAAGCTTGCATGGCCAGAGAGCTACTTCTCATGAAACGGAATTCATTTGTCTATATTTTCAAAACGATGCAGGTGATAATTTACTTATATGACTACTTAGGCTGGTGCATCTACAATAGCATTCCCAATCACATTAAATTAACACATTTCCCCTTCCTTTATCCTGCAGCTCATCATCACTGCATTTATTACTATGACAGTATTTATGCGCACTCAGACAACTGTGGACTTGATCGGTGCCAATTATTTTTTGGGCTGTCTATTTTATACAATTGTAAGACTCATGACTAATGGAGTTGCAGAGTTGTCCTTGACAATCACTAGACTTCCGGTGGTTTACAAGCAAAGATCATTCTATCTGTATCCGGCATGGGCATATTCTATTCCAGCATCTCTCCTAAAGATTCCACTTTCTTTGGTTGATTCAATACTTTGGACAGTAATGACTTACTATATTATTGGGTATAGCCCTGAGGTAGAAAGGTAAGTACTTTCAAAATCCAATTGAACAAAAATATTAGAAGGATAATCTCTCTCTCTCTCTCTCTCTCTCTCTCTTTAAGCTTTAATGTACATTTTCTACATATGGCTTAGGTTCTTCTTCCAGTTCCTTTTGCTGTTTGCTCTACATCTGGAATCAACGTCCATGTGTCGTTTCATTGCCTCAGTTTTCCGGACTATGGTTACTGCATCAACTTGTGGTGCTTTGATCTTAGTATTAATCTTCTTGTTTGGAGGCTTCATTATTCCTCGACGTGAGTATAAATTATGCTTTGATTCTCAGGGATAACAACTAGACTACTTACAGCGTTTCTTCTTTGTAGCCTCTTTACCACCTTGGTTGAGATGGGGTTTCTGGCTTTCTCCCATGAGTTATGCGGAAATAGGTATAGCACTGAATGAATTTCTTGCTCCGCGATGGCAAAAGGTACTTTGAAGAAGACCTAATATTTTTTTGCCATGCTAATTTACAAGAGCAACTAAATAGCTTTAGTTCATTCTCATTTTGTAGGTTTCGAAAGGAAACATGACCTTAGGAATGGAGGTTCTAACTACTCATGGTTTGAACTTTGATGGCTATTTCTATTGGATATCATTGGGAGCTTTGTTCGGGTTCACAATACTTTTCGATATTGGATTTATCTTAGCCTTAACTTACATAAAACGTAAGTTCATTTCAATTAATAAACAAGCATAAAGATTGAATTTTTAAATTCCATCCATTCACCTGTAAGCCTATCATGAATACAGCTCCAAAGATTTCTCGAGCGATTATTTCGAAAAAAAATTTCTCTCAGCTACGAGAAACAGATGATTGTAATGGAATCGCAGAGCTGGATAACCAATCAACTCTAGCTACTTCTCTGCAAACTACTGCAGATACAAGAAATTTTGGTAAGATAAAACTGTTAACCAATAAGTTAGTTAACAAAAAAATTAATTCTCAATACAGTAAATAAATTTTTGGTTCTAAGATGATACAAGAGAATGTGGTTGGTTGTACAGGGAGGCTGGTCCTGCCATTTGAGCCCTTGACAATATCATTTAAAGATGTGCAATACTTTGTTGATACCCCTCCGGTAATCAAGTGCAAATGATGATTCACATATGATTATTTTGAATATGTATACAAGGTAGAACTTACTTGTTACTACATTCCTTCTGCACAGGAAATGAGAGAGATGGGTTTCAGTCAGAAAAAGCTTCAGTTGCTTCGTGATATTACAGGAGCATTTAGGCCTGGAATTCTTACAGCACTTATGGGCGTAAGTGGAGCTGGAAAAACAACTCTCATGGACGTCCTCTCTGGGAGGAAAACTGGAGGTACTGTTGCAGGAGATATAAGAATAGGAGGGTATCCCAAGGTCCAGAAGACATTTGCAAGAATATCGGGTTACTGTGAGCAGAATGATATACATTCTCCACGGATTACTGTAAAAGAATCAGTGACATACTCAGCTTGGTTGCGATTGCCACCTGAGATTGATTCAGAAACAAAAGCTGTATGATACCCTCCAGTTCCTCTCCATACTTATCAATAGTACTATCGTATAGAATTTCAAACAATTTCTGAAGGGACTCAAAATTGAAAGATTGTCTGCCTTACTAAATTAAGCGTTATACCAACTATATGGACCGGCTACAAGAGTCTTTAGCAATCTAAGTAAAATTCAATACTTATTGTAAAGATAAACAAATAGATAAGGCATTGGTGGGTCTAATGGAGTGAATATTCGAGTTTTTGATTTGTCATGGGGATTGTGACTGTTTTTCCCACACATTTTAAGCAAATTACAGTGGTTGTTTGAGTGTTAAAAATGTTACACATTAGTGGACACCAGTCTCAAGTCATTAACTTTATGTCATGCCAATATTTTTTTGGGACAATGTCATGGGGATTGTGACTGTTGACTTTTGATTAAGATCAATACATGACATTATCCCAAAAAAATATTGGCATGACATAAAGTTAATGACTTGAGACTGGTGTCCACTAATGTGTAACATTTTTAACACTCAAACAACCACTGTAATTTGCTTAAAATGTGTGGGAAAAACAAGAGAATGATAAGGAAATTTCAAATCATGTTTAGATAAATGCATAAAACCCTGAATATTGGTGCAAATGGCACAAACAAACAATAACTGATATTAGTACGTAAAATTTCTATTGGAGTAAGTATACTGCTATAGATACTCTATGAATTACATGGTCTAAAACATTATAATGCATTCATAACAGTCTCTACAATATGTCATGCAGAGATTTGTAGAAGAAGTCATTGAAACAATTGAACTTGATGGTATCAAAGATTCGTTAGTTGGAATTCCAGGCCAAAGTGGCCTATCTACTGAACAACGTAAAAGGCTGACAATTGCAGTGGAGCTTGTTTCAAATCCATCAATAATATTTATGGATGAACCTACATCGGGTTTAGATGCGAGAGCAGCTGCAATTGTCATGCGTGCAGTGAAGAATGTAGTATCCACAGGAAGGACAACGGTTTGCACCATCCACCAACCAAGCATTGACATATTCGAGGCTTTCGATGAGGTAGAAGAAATAATGCCTTATTTTAGAAAATTACGACATACTCCAGCTTTTAATATTGAGATTATAAGATTTATCTACTAACAAATTTGGCTAAATTATCCTGGCCATAAAATTAGAAGTCATCTCATTCTTTTTGGGCTAATTATACTACAGGGTCTTTGTAGGGAGCATGTTGTTGGTATCTTGTCATCTGAGGAACATTGACCTGTCAAATGATTACAGTAGATGTGCTTTTCCAGTGCTAAAATCTACCTAAAAATCATATTTCTATCTTCTGGGTAGCTTTTATAGGCTTTAGTCTATGGATACAACTCAATTCAACTCAAAGGTCCTTAATCTGAACTAAATGTGGGTCGTAATATGGATTGTTATGTTATCCTATCCACAGCCATATAATTAGTTACCTGAAAAGTTTATGATATTTTTTTACCTGAATCCGCATCATTTTTGGTATTGCTTTTGCTTTCTTATCTAGAACAGTTAGAACTTGAGCCTAGTATTACAAATAACTCAAGAATGTACAAAAATACTAAGTTTTTTTTATGAGAAAGCAGATTTGAGCCTATTGCTTGTTCCAAGAGTGCTCTTGAAGAGTTGAACCCATTCTTGTGCTTCTAAGCAACTTAGCCTTTAATTTTGTTAGACTTATGGTTAAGTGATTAAATTCACCATTTCCTAACAACTTAAGCTTTTGGGACAATCAGTAATTTAACAAATTTCATTTCAAATCCTACCTGCCTATTGTTTTGTATGCACCAGTCATTCCAAAGCAACATGCTCTGCAAATTTTCCTTCCTCATAGTTGTGGATGAGCAAACTATACTAACATTATCCACCACTCTTTAGCATCTTTCTGACTATGATTTTGATGTTCTGTTATCACAATGCATAGTACAAAATTAAAATATATCACAATTTTGAGCATTTCATCAAAGTTTTATCTTTACTTAGATTTATATGGTATCTCAAACCATGTGGACAAATTGCTAAATTTATTAAGATAACATGAGGCACATATGGTCGACTGTAAAAGATTTTCTGTAATCTTCTTAGTATTGCTATTAAATGATATTTTGTACAACTCAGTAATCTTTTTGTTGCAGTTGATTCTAATGAAAACTGGAGGACAGATCATTTATTCTGGAATTCTAGGTCATCATTCAAGTAAACTTATTGAATATTTTGAGGTATGCCAGACTGCCAGCAATGTATGTTGTAACAAGCAAGCAAATTTCTAGTCATAACGTTGAACATTCTTTTATAGCATGTTGTTTCCTTGTGTGGATAGACAACTGACGGATACTAAAACCATCTGTATATGTAATAAATAGACGCATGAGAAGGATAAATTTTTGGCTGAATAACATACATAACTTTACTTGCATACGACATGGCAATTAACATTGAATCATACAAGTTAAAGAGAGAATCTCTAGTGCATGTAAAAGTTGAGTTCCACCAAAAGCTTAACCAAAAATTGGGTCTTGAATCCCAAGAAAATTCTAGTTAAAGTTTCCAAAGTGTTCTGAAATCATTACATAGGTTTCTAAATGTGCTATTATCTTCTGCATATTGATTAATCCAAGAATGTACATATCAATTTCCAGAGTGCTTGAACTATGTCTACATACGCTAGTAACCTCCTCCACCTGTCCAGTCCCTGCAGGAAGTGTTAACGTCTTACCTTATTTTGGTGGAATTAGTGATTATTATTTGCCCATAAAACATCACAATCATTAAAGGGAATATATAATACTCCTAACAAAAAACTTGAAAAGTTAAAAATGCTCACCATTGACTGTCTTTCACTTCTTTAAATTTGACAATATTAAATAAATCCAAGCATGTAGGTTGCTATAAATCACTGATTTCAATTTATTTTTCTATTCAACAGGGTATTGCTGGTGTTCCAAAGATCAAAAATAATTATAATCCAGCAACATGGATGTTAGAAGTTACTTCTGCTTCAGTAGAAGTAGATCTTGATATAGATTTTTCCAGAATTTATAAGGATTCACCTCTGCATCGGTTAGTATATATTTACTAACATTGATAGGAAAGCTTTGTTGCAAATTGTGTCGGATTAATTTCCTAAAAAGGCATGCATCACTCTATCTAGCAAATTTAAACTTTTCCCAATCATTTACACATGGTTATGACTTATGATAATTCTATTTGGTTTCTAATTAATTATAATCTTTTTATTGTTCTTGTATTCTAGTGACACCATCGAGTTGGTTAGACAGTTGAGTGAGCCACAGCCAGGTTCAAGAGACTTGCACTTTCCCACTCCTTATGCACAAAGTGGTTGGGTGCAGTTTATGGCATGCCTATGGAAACAACACTTATCTTATTGGAGAAGTCCTGAATACAACTTGGCACGTTTCCTATTTATAATTGCTGCAGCACTGTTGTTTGGGGCAGTCTTTTGGCAGAAAGGAAAGGAGATGTAAGCATCTAGATATACATGCATACATTTAGATAACAATTTTTTTAGAAAATTTTAAAATACATGCATCTAGACATACATATGCATTGAGATAACGAGATCTCTGAAAAAAAAACTTTGGGATATATTTTTCTATTTCATTGTTCTTTTAACTCTTATTTTAAAATTGTTCTTTTAACTCTGAAAGAGGGGGGGGGGGGGGGAAGGTTGTATCCAGTGCACAAAGCTTAAAAACTTTGGGATATATTTTTCTATTTCATTGTTCTTTTAACTCTTATTTTAAAATTGTTCTTTTAACTCTGAAAGAGGGGGGGGGGGGGTGAAGGTTGTATCCAGTGCACAAAGCTCCCACTTATGGGGGGTTTGGCAAATGTCATGATTGGTAGTCTTACCCCAATATATTGAAAAGATTGATTTCCGGACTTAAATCCGCTACTTGTTGCTTTTGGTGGAAGACATTTGCCATCACACATAGGCCCAACCTCTTAGTTTGGAGGAAAATAGAATAGAAAATTTTTTGTGTTTATTCTTAATAATAAATTTTTTTCAAAAGACAAAACATTGAAAACCACTATGATGCAGTCTTTTTCATTTCCTTCATTACTTTAATAAAAAAATTAAAAAAAAAAAGAAACATGTCAAACACTCTGTCATTACCATCCTTATAAATCCATGGTAATAAACAAAAATTGCAAGCTTGATTGAACTTTTGTTTATTAATTGTGGATATTATAAAGCTTCCTGCAGCTAATATTTGTAGTAGACTGGCATGTGAAGGTTTTAAATTCCTTCTTTTTCTTCTTTCTTTCCAAAGAAACACTGAGCAGGATTTGTTCAACATCCTTGGATCAATGTTTATGGCTGTAATATTCTTGGGCTTAAACAACTGTTCAACAGTTCTTCCATATGTGGCAACTGAGCGCACTGTTCTGTACCGGGAAAAATTTGCAGGAATGTACTCCCCAAATGCCTACTCATTTGCACAGGTTTGATAGTGCTTTTATCAAAGAACAACAATTTTTTTCTTTTACAAAATCAATTGTATTGTCTTGATATTTGATGGATAACAAGGGTAATAACTTCATTTTTTTTTTTTTTTTATAATGTTGAAGGTGATCATGGAAATACCTTATGTAATTTTGCAAACAATTTTGTATGTAGCCATTACATATCCGGCAATAGGATTCTACTGGTCAGCTTACAAGGTCTTTTGGTACTTCTATGCCACATTCTGTACTCTTCTCTACTTTGTATATTTAGGGATGCTGCTAGTTTCAGTGAGCAAAAGTATCGATGTAGCTTCCATACTGGCAGCTGCAATCTACACCATATTGAACATTTTCTCAGGCTTCCTTATGCCAGGACCGGTAAACCCTTTCAACTCTGCTATAAGTAGTCACTTAGAATGCTGGTTTAATCTTATAAACAGGAAAAATATGTTAAATGGATAGAAGCATTTATAAACACACAAGGGATATCTTCCTCTGTACCAAGAACATTCTCATTCTTAGAATATTCATTACCTTGTCTATCTGATGTTTAAAATGATGAAAATGAGAATGCAAAAATAATGTAGTGAGTTACCACTTCTTACTGAAGTTTCCCAGAAAGGTGGAAGAGCATTAGAGAAAAATTTTCTGCATGTGCCCCCAAAACTTTTTGCTATTTCCATAGAGTGATGTTATATATGGCTACTGCATAAGCCTTACAAACTGCATGTCAACTTCTAAAGACCAAAAAAAAAAAAAAGAAGAAGAAGAAGGAGAACAAAGAAGTAATTCAGAAATTTATTTATTATGTTGTTGATGTAGCACCAATCACATTGATTTTCACCTCAGTTTTTGGTAGTATCTTTAGCATTTTCCTTTCACAGAAGATAGTAACGCCACTTTCAGTTTCTTTCCTTACACGTCTGCATGGGTACTAGGGATTTGCAAATAGTCTCTAAAATGTTATCATACCTGAATGGATCATAAAGAAAGTTGTTCCATGGTGTAGTACTTCTTATACCATTAAGCATTGGGTACAGTCAAGCTAAACATAATAACTGTGTTACTTAATATGCAGAAAATTCCTAAATGGTGGGTCTGGTGCTATTGGATCTGCCCTACATCTTGGTCCCTAAATGGCCTGCTGACTTCACAATATGGAGATATAAAGAAGGAGATACTAATCTTTGGGGAGCTCAAGACAGTTGATTCCTTTCTTGAAGATTATTATGGCTTTCAACATGATCAATTGGGCCTTGTGGCCTTTGTGCTCATTGCTTATCCAATTATTTACGCTTCCCTGTTTGCCTATTGCATAGGGAAACTAAATTTCCAACGGAGGTAGAAATGAGCTAAAAATTGCTTGAAATACACTCCACGCAATTGTATGGCATAATATTATGTATAGATATTTACAGCTCTATTGCATGACAAGAAAATTAGTTTTTGGCAGTATATAAATTCTGTGACATGCCAAATAGAACCAGAGATTGTAGAATCAATATCTTCCCCTCCATCAGAAAGACAATGTGATGAAGGGTGGTATTTGACAACTCAATTGTATGCCAAGAAAATATATTTCTTGTAGCATGGATTCTTTTGGTTTGCTTGTAAATCACAGAAGGCCCAAGTGGTGTGACAGAAAATGCTAAAGCTACTAATATTTTACTACAAAATGCTTACAAACTAATATACCCTCTATATAAGGGCTTTGTGAAATCCCATCCTTCTTGAGTTTACCAATCCAAAAATGAAAATCTCCTTCATTCACATGCTCCCCTGACTCTTTCCTTATTTTTATAACACTAACAAAGCTGTATTGTTACATAATATGGGTGAATCTGTTGATTGATAATATCTGATGTGTTAAAAACCCTAAATTCGGCCCAAAATTGGCATAAGTAGGTCTAGTTGCAAGTGAAGGCTACCTTATAAGAGATGATGTTGGTTGAAGTGATAGTCGATTTCAATATGCTTAGTGTGCTAATGAAAGACATAATTGTGGAAAATGTGAGTACCTTGCCATTTTGTAATCTAATCTCTGATCTTAGATAAATTATTCTAGACTACGCTTTTTTGATGTAATTTTTACATTTTTAGAATGTAACTTAGAACCAAGACCATGTAATTTTTTAGAGTCTAAGGCCTTGTAATTTCTATCTTTCATTTCATTATGTAATCTGACACGAATGTTGACATTACTACTGGCCTGGCACATGGTGAAAGCGTGGAGTGGTCGATCTAGGTGGTGTGTGGGGTGCGTTGGACTTGGACGACATGTAGAGAGCTTTGGTGGCGCATTGAGGCATCTGGGTGCTCGAAATAGAGTCCAGTGTTTGGATTGATTAACCAATCCACTGACGAGGGGACTGATTCATGGAATCAGTTTTGTGAAAAGTGGATCAGTGACAATGAGATAAGGATAGATAGAGCTTGATCTCTGAGCATGGTGGGCTTCAAGTTCTGAGAGAAACACCAAAGAGTGCTCAAGTGTGGAGACTCAACACAACGGTAGACACAGAGAACATGACTCTGGTACCATGTTGAAATATATAAACAAGAGAAACTATGTTGCCACAACTTGATAAAGTGGTTGACTGTGACTGATAAAAGAAAATGGTGGATTCTTGTGAGAGTTATTGTCCACTGCTTGCAATCGACCATTTCCATGAGTTATAAAAAAAAGTTGTAACAAAAGTTGTGTCCCTATTAAAACTGGGCAAAATTTCAAGCTTGTGTAATTTTTACTAAGAGTTTTAAAACTCTATCTGATAGATTAGTATTTAGTGCTATCTGATGGTGCGTAATTGTGGAATTACCAAACGCACTTGCAATTAATCGATCTCTTTCAAGAAAATTAACCCAAGCACCAAGAAATTCTATTAGACCAATTCAAGGTGCATCACAATTTCAATGACCCCATCAGAAGAACGAGAAACACAAAGGATGATAATGACAAAGAAAGACAGCCAAAAACTTTTGACTAGTGATTACCAAGTACCGAGTGCATCACCTTTTGTTTGAGATTTCTGATTGATCTATGAAACAAGATATAAGGTTTTTAGAGAATTTTGTCTATTCAGGGGAAAAAAATAGAGAATTTTGTCACTGGTTCGAAATGAGATGTATAGCTAATTATGAATGCCATGCTA
The DNA here is from genome assembly GCF_002906115.3 of Quercus suber. Taxonomy (NCBI): domain Eukaryota; kingdom Viridiplantae; phylum Streptophyta; class Magnoliopsida; order Fagales; family Fagaceae; genus Quercus; species Quercus suber. The sequence goes on along the minus strand of NW_027069931.1, from coordinate 347,073 downwards.
ACTTTAGTCCTTTGTAAGCACATTACTAGATGGTAGATACTCTGCGATCGGAATTTTTCGTGTATCTCTGTAACATAGAAATAGAATATGGGTAAATATAAATAATGATAATTTGCATTTTCCGACTCTCAAATTTGGGACATACACGATTTTGGTCAAGCAGTACAAAATGACATAAAGCAGATAGGAAGACAGAAAATTCTCCAAGAAGTTTTTTGATAAGCAATTCTCCAAGAAGTTAGTTGCCCATCATTGCAACTGTACAATCCCAACATCTACTGGTTTACATTACATTCCCAGGCAACTTGGGATCAAGAAATATCTGGAAATTTGCTATTCAAATTTAAAAAGCAGTATCTTTTCTGTTCTTGGGTTATTAGAAATACAAGAAGTTGTCTACAATACTCATTATAGACAACCTCAGTGAAGACCAAGAAAAAAACAAATATATCAGTTCAAAAAATGGAGCTAACAACCATTGGAAGAAGCTTGCAACCATCTTTTCAACACCATGCTTCAACTTTCGATGCTGGTGGAGATTCTATAATAGAGGAGGATGAGGAGCTTGAGCTGCAATGGGCCGCAATTGAGAGACTGCCAACATTTAAACGGCTTAGAACCTCAGTGTTTGATATTGATCATGACAGTGGAAGTGGAAAAGAATTTAAAGGGAAGAGAGTGACTGATGTTACCAAGCTTGGAGCAGTAGAAAGACATCTTTTTATCGAGAAGCTCATAAAGCACACTGAGAATGATAATCTCCGGTTGCTGTAGAAACTAAGAGACAGGATAGACAGGATAGACAGGTATCTCAAATTTTAGTTCATGGTGCATGCCTGAAATGCTTATTTAGTTCCAGAAAAGCTGAATGAACATTTTTATAGTTCTTACAAGAATAAATGGTCAGAAATAGCATTCTATTCTGACCCTGAATTTCAGTCTGTCACGGCAAACAATTTTCTGCTACTTCTAAGTGATCAAATGAGAGTAAACCACTGTTGGGATCTTATAGTCATCAAGTGCTTCATGGTCAAAGTGAACTGGTTATATCAAAAATTTTCTTTGATGACACATTATACATCCAATCCAATAATCAAAATACCACATGTCCTTGGCTGTCCTGCCCTTACGCATCTGACCCCAAAAAAATAAAAAAGTCTTTTATCTGTTAGACATTTTTTGACTTTCTTTAAAATTTTCTATGTTTGGCTTGTTTATTTGAGGTTTCATTGAATTTATTGTGGCGCAGTTAGAAAAATGCTGGATCCTTTTTCTCTGCTTCTAACTATGTTTGTTTATCTATCTTGTCATATGAGTTTATTGCATGCACATCTATGTATATGCAACAACTTACTGACTGACACTAGGCATATATGTCATTTTGATGTATTAAAAAGTGGATTTTCCTGTTAGAGTGAATGTAAAATTACCAACTGTGGAGGTGAGATACAAGAATCTGTTTGTGGACGCAAAGTGTGAGGTAGTTCACGGAAAGCCTCTTCCTACACTATGGAACTCTCTCATGAGTTTGTTATCAGTAAGTAGGCCTTTCTCCCACCTAATAGTAGAAATGTCCAGTCCACTTTCCTGCTCAACCTTTAAATCCTGAATGAAAGAAATCAAATGTTGTCATCAACAAAAAGAGCTGCAACTTATGCCTAAAAATTTTATTGAAAATGTATTTATTGGACAGGTTTTTATGAAGGTAAACTGGTGCAATTCTCAAGAAGCCAAGATAAGCATTTTAAAGGATGTGAATGGCATCATCAAACCTTCAAGGTATGCCAAATATATGCTTTGTTGGATAGCACAAAGCATAAAATTGATATGGTTAGAGTTTGATGCCCCAATATAAGGTATGTAAGAATACATAAAATGAAGTCGGAAGCTGCTATTCAAATTGGGTTTCTGACAATACTAGGGTTATATGGTAGATTTTGGCAATAAGGACAGTAAATTGGGTGGATGAAAAGTATCACATTTAACACAATTTCTAATTGCTGTTGTCACTGGAATAGGGCACACATTGGTAAGAGGGCCAAAATTCTTCACTCATGGAATATCTATTTGAGTGCAGGCTTACACTTCTTCTTGGTCCCCCAGGCTGTGGGAAAACGACCTTGTTATTGGCTCTCGCAGGAAAGCTAGACCAATCTCTTGATGCGAGTATTACAAAATACTATGGTAGACAAGCTTAAAGCAGTACAATACTAAGAAAAAAAATTCATTCTTGAACAGTTTAAGATCTTTCATCTTTAGTTCAAAATCATGAAAAACTACGACTGGACATACCTGAGAATTCCAATTACTAAGAAAATTCATTCAAATGATCAGCAGTCTAATCAATGCATCCTTGTCCACTGCAGAATTCCAAATAACTATGAATTTTATATGAAGTCCATATGCATTATTATAAACTAATCATATGAGGTCACAAATGTACAATCTTTGCAGTAATCTTCCTCATTTTCTTACTTCAGGCTGCCGGGGAAATCTCTTATAATGGTTACAAGATTGATGAGTTTGTTCCACAGAAAACATCTGCTTACATAAGCCAATATGACCGGCACTTACCTGAGATGACTGTGAGGGAAACAATTGACTTTTCAGCATGCTGCCAGGGTGTTGGAAGCAGAGCTGGTAAGATTCCTTGTTTCCTCCAGGTGGTCATTAACAGGGTAATTGTGCACTCATATACATATGTTTTTCCCATCTTTCACTATACAGATATAATGATGGAAGTAAGCAGAAGAGAGAAAGAAGCAGGAATTGTCCCTGACCCAGACATTGACACCTATATGAAGGTACTCATAAATATTTTTAAAACGTTTTATAAATTTTTTTCCTTAAAATCTGTTGAAAGCATATTAGACAGTAACAAAATACTTGCAAGCAATATCAGTAGAAGGACAAAAAGGAAATCTCCAAACAGAATATGTTTTAAGGTAACTTTTCTTCAAGCAGAGCTTGATTAAAGTAAGTAATGGAGCATTTCAAACAAAATTTGTCTTTTCAAAAAAATATAATTTGATGTGTAAAGTACAATATTTTGGCCTTTTAGATACTTGGACTGGATACCTGCAGTGACACAATGGTTAGGGATGCATTGAAAAGAGGCATTTCAGGTGGCCAGAAGAAAAGGTTAACTACAGGTTGTTAAAAATGATAAACATGATGCTACTCAATATTGTTTTGATTATGATTTTGCCACTCCTGGCACATCTCTATTCATGAATTCTGCAAGAGGTTCCCTTAAACCTGGGGAAAAAAATACAAGCTTCATCTCTTTCTATAACCTTTAGTGGGGACAACTAAATTGGTTAGATTTGTAAAACCTGTTCTCTAGTGAGGAAAGGAGAGAAAATATTTCTCTTGCAGCAATATTCTTCTCAACCCCATTTTCGTCTCTACTTATTCTGGCAGGGGAGATGATTGTTGGTCCCACAAAAGCTCTATTTATGGACGAAATATCGACCGGGCTAGACAGCTCCACAACCTATCAGATAGTTAGCTGTCTTCAGCAGTTGGTGCACATCACAGATTCAACTGCATTGGTTTCACTTCTTCATCCAGCTCCCGAAACATTTGATTTATTTGATGAAATGATATTAATGGCAGAAGGGAAAATAGTATACCATGGTCCTCGTACTCATGTACTTCAATTTTTTTAGGATTGTGGTTTCGGGTGCCCAAAAAGAAAAGGTGCTGCAGACTTCCTTCAGGAGGTAAGAGAACACATTTCCTTTTCTCAAATTGAAATTGTTTGGTTTTTAGTGTTGGCCAATTCCATTTGAATTGTGTCAAATGTTTTTGTAATGACCCAAAGAAAAGTGCCCACCACATTTGCGCTATACCCAAAAGGATTAGTCTAATCACAATTAAGGCTGCTTGTATTTATTGATAAACCCAAGATCAACTCAATAAATGGCCTATGTGGGACTCAGAACACACCCACACAACATGAGGAAAGCACTAGCCAATCTGATCTGCACTTATACCCCAAACTCAATGTGAGACTCAACACACACACTCACACTACACACTCAAATAATCCAATCTAGTCTAATCTTGGGTATCACAATCTCCCATACTTAAATTCCAAATGCCCTCATCAAAGCCCACAGGAAAGTGCTAGCCACGTCCATACTTATTCCTAAAAGGAATAGTCAAGTTACAATTCGGGTTTTTCACAATTACTTATAAATCCAAAATCTACCTAGTAAACACTCGATATAGGACTCAGCACATGCCCGACATTCAAACAATCCAATCCAATCCAATCTAATCTTGGGGTATCCCAGTTTTAAATTGATTGTACTTTGGTTTAGCTTAAAATTTTGTCAAGTGCTGCTCTTGAAAAAATTGAAGATCGTATTTTTCACTAAAGACTGGTTATGTTCTGAATTTTTATTGTCTCTAGTGATAGGCTGTAAGTCTAATATTTGTATGTGATTTTTTTAACTTACATGTATAACTCGAGTATGTAATGAGAATCATGGAATTGCCAGGGGGGATTGTTGGTCATAATGGTGTGTATGGTAATCCCGTTAGGGTGGAAATCATGACCTGAAGGAGTATAAATTCAGGGATTCCTCATTCATTTAGTATGTTAGATTTTTCTCTCTATGGTTACGTTGGTGATTCCCACCTTAATGGGATTACCATCCACACCATTATGACCAACAAGAGTTTTTTAGGTTTTTAGTGTTGGCTAATTCTATGACAAAACTTGTGTCAAATGTTTGGATTAAATTGTACTTTTGGTTTTGTTTAAAAGTCTTTCAAGTGCTGCTGTTGAAAAAAATGGAAGAACAGATTTTTTGATTAAACGAAATCAAGTTTTGCTTGAGCAAAATGAATCTTGCTAAAGTGAAACTGAGATTCGCTCGAGAGAAACAATAATCTAGACAGAAATTCCACCAGTAGTTCACTCGACAGACACTCAGGCTTTGCAATCTGAGTTCCGTTAGAAGAAGGATTCTTGCTAAACTTTTGAACCTATCTTTTGCACTTGTATAAAGCATATTATGCACAGCATTTTGGAGAGAAAAAGTTTGCCATACAGAGATGAATAGAGAGAAAACCTTGTGCCTTTATTTCTTGGAGCCAAACTGAAAAATACTTAGATGCTACCCACTCATCTTGGGATCCCAATGATAGTGTTTATGAGATCAATTTGAAACCACAAATATCTTTCCCAGTGAGTTCACTGCATTAAATCTTCGAGGTGTTCCTTGCCAGAGGTTCTGCTTTATGTGACCTGGTGTTTTTGGAGAAGATCACTATAGACTGATTCCAGAAGTTTTGGGGCTATCACAATAAGAAGGCAAGCGGTGCATTTATAGAAGTTACATAGAGAGTCTAGGACTACAAAGGTTTTATAAGTATAGACTATTTTTAATTATTCCTTTATAGTCAAACAGACTATTGCAACTATTCCCTTATAGTCAATTTCTAACAGAATTGGATCCCTGGATTGGTTTTTCCATTGAAGAGGTTCTTCAATTGGTTTGCCAAATCTTTGTGTGCTTTTTTTCTACTTCAAATATTTATTGTTATAGATTTGGTATGCTATAACTGTGGTTAATTTATCTCCTTGTGCTATAATCCATTATATACTTGTGCAATCCATCAATAAATCTATTGTTTAATTAACTGGGGGTCTAAACTAGATTTTTCAGACATAAATCTAAATTTCCTCATATCTTCCTATTTCGAATATTTATAGTTAATCTCCAGAAAGGATCAAGCACAATATTGGTACCATGCTGACCTTCCCTACAATTATGTTTCAGTGGACCAGTTCTCTCAAACTTTCAAAGCAAGTTTCTTAAGAAAGAATTTAAACGATGAGCTCTTAAAAACATATAATAAATCTAAGTGCCACAATAATGCCTTGTCATTTGATATTTACTCTTTGAGCAAATGGGAACTGATCAAAGCTTGCATGGCCAGAGAGCTACTTCTCATGAGACGGAACTCATTTGTCTATGTATTCAAAACAGTGCAGGTCATAATTTACTCACATGGCTACTTAGGGTGGTGGTTCTACAGTTATATTGCCAATCACAGAAACTAACATTTAGTACAATTCCTTAATCTACAGATTTTCATCACTGCATTCATTATAATGACAGTTTTTATACGTACCCAGACAACTGTGGACTTGATTGGTGCCAGATATTTTATGAGCTCTTTGTATTATACACTTGTCAGACTCATGACTAATGGAGTTGCGGAGCTGTCTTTGACAATCATTAGACTTCCAGTGGTTTACAAGCAAAGATATCTGTATCCGGCATGGGCATACGCCATTCCAGCCGTTATCCTCAAAATTCCATTTTCTTTGTTTGATTCAATAATTTGGACTGCAATGACTTACTATGTTATTGGGTACAGCGCAGAAGTTGAAAGTAAGTACTTCTCAAAAATTAAATTGAAAACATAATTGTTATAAGGATAATCTCTCTCTTTCTTTTGTAAGCTTTAAAATGCATTTTCTACATATGGATTTAGGTTCTTCTCCCAGTTTCTTATGCTGTTTGCTCTGCATCAAACATCGACGTCCACGTGTCGTTTCATGGCCTCAGTTTTCCAGACAATGGTTGCTGCACAAACTTGTGGTGCCTTGATCTTATTACTATTTTTCTTGTTTGGAGGCTTCATTCTTCCTCAATGTCAGTGAAAACATAATTTATTTGCTCTGATTTTGTGGGATAACAACTGGACTACTCACAGAGATCTCTTTTTTGCAGCCTCTCTTCTCTACCACCTTGGTTGAAGTGGGGTTTCTGGCTTTCTCCCATAACTTATGAGGAAATAGGTTTAGCACTAAATGAATTCGTTGCTCCACGATGGCAAAAGGTACTCTGAAGAATAGACAATATGTTCATTTTTTTTAAGACAAAACATAAGTTCATTTTAATCAATAAGCAAGCATGAAGATTAATTTTGAATTCTGTCAATTCACCTGTATGCCTGTCAATGAGTACAGCCCCAAAGATGTCTAGTGCTGTTATTTCTAAAAAAAAGGTTCTCTCAGCTACAAAAAAAGTGATGATTGCAATAGTTGTCCGCAGCCTGATAAGCAATCTACTCTAGCTACTCTTCCCCAAGCTGCTGCAGGAACAGGAAATTCTGGTAAGATAAAACTGTTAGCCAATGAAACGATATCTAATTCTTGATACAATGAATATTCTTTGGTTATAAAATGATATAAGAGAATGTGGTGTCATACAGGGAGGCTGGTCCTACCATTTGAATCTCTGACAATAGCATTTAAGAATTTGCAGTACTTTGTTGACACCCCTCCGGTAATCAAGTACAACTAATATTCACATAGGATTATTGAATTTGTAAACGAGGAAGAAATTACTTGTTGACTTCATTTCTTCAGCGCAGGAAATGAGAGAAATGGGTTTCAGTCAGAAAAAGCTTCAGCTGCTTTGTGATATTAGTATATTACTGGAGGTATTATTGAAGGAGATATAAGAATAGAAGGGTATCCCAAGGTCCAGTGGACATTTGCAAGAATATCAGGATACTGTGAGCAGAATGATGTACATTCTCCACACATTACTGTAAAAGAATCAGTGACATACTCAGCTTGGTTGCGATTGCCACCTGAGATTGATCCAGAAACAAAAGTAGTATGACATCCTCCATTTCCTCCCCATAAATATCAATAATACTATCGTACAGAATTTCAAACAATTTCTGAAGGGACTCAAAAAACTTGGTAGATTGTCACCATAACTAAACTAAGCCTTCTACCAACTATATGGATTGGCTACACCAGTCTATAGCAATCTATTTATCTATATCTATATCTATATATTACTAAAAGCTGAAGCGTAGCGTTTAATGCTGCTGCTCTCACGTTGCGCCACATCAGCTGCCACGTCTTTTTTTTTTCTTTTCTTTTTTAAAATATAATTTTCCTACAATTTTAAAATAATTTTTACAATTTTCAGCCCTATAAATGCAGCCCACTATTTATTTATTTACTTCTACTACTTATTTACACTTCTTCAACCTTTCTCTCTCCCTTACCATTTCATCTCCCCACTACTTCTTCAATCTTTCTCCCTCATTTACCTTTTCATCTCCCCACTACCCTCTACATTAATATCATTCTTCCTCTCTCCCTTCATCTTCCTTTATTTTTGTCTCTTCTTATTCACACATTCTTACTATAAATTTGTCACTATCTCTTTTATTCTATGCATAGTTTTCCCTCACAAAAAAAAGGTTCCCTCTCCCTCTCTCTCTCTCTCTCTCTCAATTTTTTGGTGAATTTTTTTATTTTTCTTGTATCTCTACTTTAGGTTGATAATTTTTTATATTCTTTAAAACTCTATTTTGGGTTAATGCAATTTAGTTTAGTTTTTTAAATTGTGATTTAGTTTAGTTTTTTAAATTGTTGTTGTTGTTGTTTTTTTTTTTTTTTTTAATTTTTTTATTTTTTTTTTATTCTCTTTGAATGTTAAATGTTATCCTATTGCGTTCTAAAGAATTAAATATAGCATATAAAAATATAATATTATTCTATTATATAGCATGATTTGGATAATTTGGTATTTATTCTGTTACATAACATGATTTTTTATAGTGCTCAATTTAGATGTTAAACTATGAGACTTTACTAATTTTTGTTTATTTTCTAATCATTTGTGGTGGACAAAGTACTCTTAATAGTTGTACTAGAAGTACTTTATAATGTCATTTATTTAAAGAAAAGTAAAGGTTAGCTAAACGAAAGAAAAGCAAAAGTTAGCCAAACAAAAATAATCGGATAGGTGACAAATTTTAACTTTTGCAATTTTATTTTAATTATTATTATTTTATTACAATGCATGTATAGAAATTTAATTCTTAGATTTTGCTAATAATTGTTTATTTGATAATATGTTTTGAGCGGCCGAAATTATAATTTCTACAAAGAAAATAACCTTAATAGATTATCAAAAACAAAATTTTATCCTAATATTGGTTGAATTAATCATTGTTAAGTTTTATTAATTTTTTTTAGTTTATGTTTTTTTGGTGTATTGGATTGATCATATATTACATTTATGATTGTTCTTATAATAAATAAAAATATAATTACGAAATACATTACTCATTATTAGATTAGTTTAAATTGTAAATTTTTTTTAATAAAATCACCATAAAAATAATTATCATGCGCAACGCGCGGGTTCGTGGCTAGTATATATCTAAAAACTGAAATGTAGCATTTATTATTACTACACTCCAGTTAAGCTACATCAGTCCATGTCATTATCTTCTTTTCTTTCCAATTTTTCTACAATTTTTTTTTTAATATTCACTTATTTTTTTAATATTTACACTTACTATAATCTTTCACCCTCCCTTACCTTTTCATCTCCCCACTAACCTTTACTTTAATATCGTTATTCATCTTTCTCTTCATTTTCTTTTATTTTGTATCTTTTTATTCACACATTTTTAATATAAATTTGTCATCTTCTCTTCCATTCTTTACATAGATTTCCCTCACAAAAAGGTTATCTCTCTCTCTCTCAAATTTTTGATAGATTTTTTATTTTTCTTGCATCTCTACTTTATGTTGATAAATTTTTGTGTTTTTTAGAACTCTAATTTGGGTTGATGAGATTTACTTTTGTGTTTTAAGTTTTTTTTTTTCTTTGATTGTTAAATGTTATCCTATTGCATTATGAAGAATTAAAGATAATATATAAAAAAATATTATTATTCTATTACGTAGCATGATTTGCATAATTTAGTGTTTATTGTTATATCTTTTATTTTTACTTTTTTTTTTCCTTCTCATCTTATTTTATTCAACATTGAAATAAGATGAGATGTTCCATATTATTAAATTATTTATATTTTCTCATTTTTTTATTTAAAAAAATTAAAAATATAATATTTTACACTTTCTCCAATTTTTCTCATTCTCTTTACCTTTTCATCTCCCCAATCCCTCTACCTTAATATCACTATTCCTCTTTCCCTTTATCTTCCTTTATTTAGTTCTTCTTATTGTCATCCTCTTAGCATAAATTTGTCATTCACTCTTCCATTTTATCCATAATTTTCCCTCACAAAAAAATGTTATTTCTCTATTTTAGGTTGATAAATTCTTGTGATCTTTAGAACTTTATTTTAGATTGATGCGATTTAGTTTTGTGTTTTAAGTTTTTTTTTTTTTTAATTGTTAAATGTTATCATATTGCATTATAAATAACTAGCTTGTAACCCCATGCATAAACATGAATACACTTAAAAATCTACAATAAAATGCATAATATAATTCATGTATATATATATATGATTTAAAATCTATTAATAGTCATTTTTATATTTTTTTAACTCTTTAAAAAATTTTGTAAGGATATTATTAGGTATAAAATGTAAATTGTCCATATATATATATATATATTTTTTTTTTTAAATTATTGTGAAGCTATTCTTTCAGTGAGCCTGGAAAGTCAACAGTACCAGAAAGCGCGCACAACACACACACACAATAATCTGGTCTGGCAAGAGGGATAGGGATTGCATAGCACCTACTCTCCAAATATATGGGTAATGAACACTGATAGAAAGTATCATGTAAATTTTCCAAATCGAGAATACAGACGAGCATAAGTATTGATTCTTTTTGGAAGCATGATATACAGTAAGTCTTACACTGCTAAAAGGCTAGCTGGACCCTCCAACACTGCAGTTAGTCCTTCAACAGCAACAACTCCTGCATCCCTTGCTGCGTATCTCGAATCACCTTTGCTGTATTCTTTCCCTGTGGGTTTCAATTAATGATTATTGACAATTGGAGAACTATAAACAGTTGGGGGTGAGGCTATTTTAATTGCAAGGAGAAACTTACAAACTTCAGCCAGGTAACAAGCAGTTTTATCCTTATAAAATTCTGGAGAAAAACAAAATAACCCTCAAGAATCATATGGGTGAGGCCTGTGAAAGCCCACCAGCACATGAGCCATCTTTCAGTCTTGGATCTTTTGGGTGATCTCCCTGGTTAAAGTAAAAAGGCATACTAATTCAATTAGGCTCCTAAAAGACAATACAAGTTGTCAATATACAAGAGATTTAAATCTTAATTAAAAAAAAAAAATTGAAACTAATACATGCACCACAAAGAAATTAAATTATCAAGAACATCAACATTCAAGACAATTCTTAAAAAATCAAAACACAGCCATAGCTCCTTCTTCCTCTACCAGATTAAATCGTTAAGAAACAGAATCCAACTGATGATGGTCAACTAGACAGTGTTCAGAGGCCGGACCAGAGACATTCCTACATAATGTATTCTAAAAGAGCCTCAAAATATCAATCTCTTTTACATATATAAATGGTTGTATTCATTCAAGGGTGTAATAGTCTAATGGCTTGCCACCCTTGTCTTAGTCCATTAAAAAGCAAATGAAGTTCAACTGTTGTTACTCTACTCCAAGTATAATGAGGGCCAAAGCATGTAGAACCACTTGATAGTTCACAAAAATGTGGATTAACACGCATCACATGTGAGATTTCCACCAAGACGTAGCATGGTGGTAATATAATTCAAACTTTTTAAGAAAATATTATTTATTATCTTGTCTGCCTTATAAAAATGTATAAGTTTACAAAACTACCATTAAATAAATTTATCAGTTTTTTTTTAAAAAGAGTTATTCTTAATGAGGCAACTAAAAAGGTGTGCCAATTAGATTGATTTTTAAAATATTTGTTAGTTTTCTTCTCAAATAGTTTTGAAAATAAAGTAGGAGTATAATAGGAATATTAGTAAATTAATGAATTTTATTTTTAGAAATAGAACATATTTTGGGACATCCCAAATGAAATAGAGGACAAAAAAACTAGGACGGAGGGAATATGTCATTAAAAACGAGTTTGGCTTACCTCAATAATTTTTTAACTAGAATCCCATTTTGTTTTAATGAGAAACTGCCACATCATCTATTAACTAAATAAAAGGTAGAGATTAAAACTCACTATCACTTGTCATTGCAAACATGTCCAGTAAAAAAAATATTAGAGGTAAGCCAAATCCATTAAGAACATTATCCTAAAAACACCTCTTTAGCCAAACAATAAATTCAAGTGTAGAACCACCATTTTATGGATTGGAAAACAAAAAACTATATTTAAATACTCCTACCAAACATGCCCTTAAATTATTCTGTCACTTTAAAGTTGAGAATCCGATAACCCGAAAATTTATACTCCATCCAACATTTCCCACCTACTTTTTTCTTTGCAAGCATTACATATGCATCGCTCATTGTTAGTTTGTTACTCAGTTCAAACATCAAACTGAGGACTCTTATAATTGAAAAAGTACCAACTTATTTCGAAATTGGAACAATAATTTCAGTATTCAGGTAGGAAAAAACATACATCACAATGCTAAAAAAATTAGAAATCAGGATCTGTTTAAACCCTTCCAATTCTCTAATTTATCAAGATAGCAGAAAGTGGCTCTAAACATTATAGTAATCAGTGACACAAATCGATTCGGTATAAGTAAAAATTGAAATGAATTTTAAGTAAATGTAAGAGTAAAAGGAAGCAAACCGGAGAGGACGAAAATGGTGGAAACGACGAGCAAGGCAGAGACGGCATAGAAACCAATAATGGTGGACTGTGAGAGGACACCTGGCACGAAACCTGGCAACTTTAGATCTCTAGGTATGTATGGATGTTCCTCATGGCTCTGAGATCCCTCCATTTTGCTTTCCTTTCAAAAATTTAAATATACACTAAAAATCATCAAGCCCAAGTGAAGTTTGAAGTGGCTGAAGCAAAACAATGGACAGGCTCATAGGAACCACATTATTTTTGTCTAAATCTCCAAAATCCAAATTAACCATGACCCAACACAATAAAAAAAAAATAAATAAATAAATAAAAGCAACAGATATCAAATTCCAACGAAAATCACAACCTCTCCAACATTCCAAATCCAACCCACAATATATACNATTTTTTTTTTTAAATTATTGTGAAGCACTTTTTTTTTTTTTACGATTAATTTATTCTAGACTCTTTGGTTTTTGTACTTAATAACTCACTTGAATGAATATTTATGATGTGATCCCACATTTGATTCTAAAATTAAGAAATAAAAATCTTTAAAAATAAATAATTTAAGACACATGGCGCAAAATTGGAACTCTAATTTGGAATTCTAATTTGAATTTCTCTCAACTTCACATATTATTATATATATAGATTAAAGATAGTTTATAAAAAATATTATTATTATATTACATAGCATGCTTTTGATAATTTGATGTTTATTGTTATATCTTTTATTTTTACTTTTTTTCCTTCTCATATTATTTTATTCAACATTTAAATTTAGCTACATCCTCCATATCATTAAGTTATTTATATTTCCTCTACTTTTTTATATCAAAAAATTAAATATATAATATTTTACTTAAATTCAATAAATAAAATTGTCCTCATAAAGTGGAGTCATGCTAGGGAAACACTCATTCTCACACCCAAATGCATTAAAAGAAAAATGGAATACAAAACAAATGTCAATTTAGAAACACTTAATTAAAAATAATAATAATGAGGATATTAAACCAAATATAACATAAAGAAACTAATAATGCATATTTAATGCCATAGAATCATCAAATTTTGGAAAATGATAGGTTGCCAATGGAGAGAGAGAGAGAGAGAGAGAGAGAGAGAGAGAGAGAGAGAGAGAGAGATGGTAAAGAAAAAAAAACAATACAAAGTAATAAAGAGTAGATAAAGAAAAAAAAATCAAACGTCATTAGTAGACGTTAATTGGAAAACAAAGAGGCTATAAGAAGTAAAACATAAAATAGAGATGTCCATACAGAGAGTATTAAAAACTTTACAGTGCAGTAAAATAAACCGTTACATTTACTTAAAAAATTAAATCAATAATCAACAATTAAATAAAATCAAAGTACTAAATTTAAGCTTAAAATTAACTAAACTTTAATCATGGAAACCATATTTCCAATCATAACTAAAAAAGTGATGTTCTCCAGCAATAATAGAAATTGCATAATAAATAAAATTAGAAAATTTTAAAATCCTTTTTTTTTTGACATTCCATTTAACCTTTTATATATATATATATATATATATATTTTTCATACACTGTTACTTTTTGAAAATCTAATGAACGATGCTACCTCTCATTTAACGTCTTTGTTATGCAATTTTTCAGTTAGTAAATATATGATAATGGCAAGAAGCGTTACAAATAAGATCATTAAAAAAATTATAATATTAATTAGCAATTATCATTATGAAGTAATAGTCTATGGTGTTACACGCCTAAAGAAGTGGAATATATAGAGTTTACTTAAAGATATATGTAAAGATTCACATTATATATACATACACACACATATAAATATGTGTGTGTGTGTGTGTAGGGCTTTTTCAAAAAATTTATATGTAAGGTTCTAAAAAATATATTTAATGAGATCACTCAAAAAAAACTATTAGGCGCAACACACGGATTTGCTACTAGTTTAAGCTAAATTCAAAATTCGTAGTGAAGATAAGGATGGAGAGAATTCAATGTCATTCTTTGGTTCTACTGGAGTGAATCATCAAATATTTGGTCAGTCATGACAGGAACTTGATGAATTGAGACATGTTTCCAATAAACGTATTAATGCATATGCACACATGTATGGCAGAAATATAGATATTTGACACTTATAATATAGTACTTGCAATATAGATACCATGGCAAGTCATAGAGAACGATTACTTTTAGAACTACTGCATCCCCCAACCTCAAAAACAATGTGAATCAGAATATTTCATTTCAAACAATGTCATTCCACACTACATTCTCACTGAAAAAATCTATCGACCAATTTCTATCATTATATCTAACCACTTAGTCAAACACCAAAATTGGAAGAATCTTGAATTGAATCACTGCATGTGGCTCGCCTGTGATAACTTATTCGGATTTGCATGAACTAGCAGACCAATCACGAAGGGGGATGCTCCCTCCAGCATGAGCAAACCTTTCGGAACGGAACTGATTAGGAATGGGAGCCACTACCCCAGCCCCAATCCAGCCAGGTTCTATGCACCTTCTTATTTGACTAAATCATCTATAATCTCTTTTGGTGCAAACTTTCTATGATTCAGCACTTTATGATCTTGTACAAGTACAGAAATAACCTTTCTTGGGCCATGTAAAGGCATCATTTGCTTCATATATGTTAGGACATATGTGATTCATGTTAGGAACATATGTCAACATTTTATGTAATTGACTAATCCTTTGACATAACCCACTTTACTTGTAATTGGGTAGATCTAGGATGTGTTTAATGCTTCAAGAAACGAGGTTTCAAGTTCAAGTGTTAAAGCCATGCAAGTCTGTCCAAGAATCAAGTGAGAAAGTGCAGAATTTTAAAACTCGACAGCTAGCATTTATTGAGGTTTAAAGCTGCTAAAGCCCGTGACTCGATAGATGGCTATCTATCGAGGTTTATGAAACTTAGTTTTTCAGAACTGTTTTTCATCCAATCCGTGAGTGTATATTTGGGTTTTCTTTTCTCACAACCCTAAACATATATAAGGATTATTTTCGGGAAAAAAAAAAAAAAAAAAAAAAAAAAGCAAAGGAATGCAGAAGCAGAAAAAAAACAAACACTTTGACAAATCCACACAGATCTGAACATGACCGACTCTTAAAAGCAGAGCACCAAAGATTAGACCCCACAAAATTTCCCAGACATATCCAAATTTCAAAATGACAAAATAAAATGTAAAGGCTTGGAAAGAGACATACCTGAGAGAACTCGAAGCCCTGCAAGGAGCAGAAAGAGGAGAGCTTACAGACCAAAGGACGTGAGAGCTTGTTTTCTACATCTATAGATAAAAAGAGTCAACCCGAAGAGCAACAATAATTTTGGTTTATGCAATACGCGTGTACGTTTGTGATAGCTTGTTTTTATTGAAGTTTTTGAGAAGGTATTTTTATTAGGAAAAAGTTTCTCTGCAATCTGGTTGGAGGATGTCTCTCCAATATGTGATGTGTCTCTCTCTAATAATGATATATGTTCCATCCCACTAAGACCCAAATTCAACAGATAACTCCCGTTAACTGAAACGTTAGCCACTTTTTTAATTATTTCTCACCACCATCACCTATGTCTCTTTAGAGGGAATTTGCAGAGTAGACTGGTGAGGGGTTTCAATGTAGTAAGTTAGGCAACATTTCAAAGATTTAAGAAAACTAACATTTCGAGTTTTAAAAATTGAGATCGAATTGAGATCCTATTTAAAAATCGAGTTTTACAAACTCGTTTTGCGCTTGCTTTGAATTTCTGAGTTGGCTTACAATGGTCTACGTAGATCTTGAGTCTTAAAAGACTTGATTTTTACATAGAAAAAACCAAGTTTTTAACACTCGAGATTTAAAAAGGTTTTTTAATTAAAATTTGAATAGAACTCGAGTCTTATAGACTCGAGTTTCACTGAGAAAAATTTTATAAACACGGTCTACAAAATTTTATAAACACAGACATAGCATTATAAACACAGACACAGCCTCTCATCCAAAAATAGAGCATCCTCACTAACTCTCAGCCTCACCCATACACTCAGCCTCACTAAGTGAGTGAGTTTGAGAGGGCGGAGTGAAAGGGACTATGGAGTGAGTGAGTGTTTGAACTTTGAGGACTTTGTAATGAGCCGTTCGAAAGTTGGATTTGTTTATATTCTGCAGATTTCGAGTCTTATAAACTTGAAATTTTGTCCAGCTAAGGGTAGCACAAAAGCATTGAACTCGAGCTTTAGAAATCAAGTTCTAATTAAATCTCGAGTTTTAGAAACTCAAGATGCTATTTTCACACATTCTTTCAAAACCGGGCAACTAACGAAATTGTTAAAATATAATTGTTATTTGGAAAGGGTGTTCTATCTCTTCACGGCAAACTTCAAGCAGGTTCAGGTAGCCACTAGAGATATGGTTTTGAATCTCACCACCATCACCTAAACGATCAGTCATTTCTCCCTCTCCTTCAACGCAAATTGGTTCCCCATCTCTCTGTTTTGTTCCAAACCCTTTCTCCCTTTATTCGATCATTTTCAGCCCCAACCAATGCTACCTCCGCCGGTCCCCCTGATTTGTCTCTTGTCTCCAACGATCCCACCCATCCACCACTCTCCACCATTCCACCCATTAAATCCCTCATTCTGCCATTACCATCCCTCACCCACACTGTCACCGCTGAAACCCACCCCTCTAAACCCTTCTTTTTGTGGCAATCCTTGTGTGATGAAGATGATTATTTTTGCGGTTATATTAGTGACGAAGACAAAGGCGATTCTTTTTGCAGTTATCTCTATGACAAAGACAGATGATTTCGTTTGCGATAATCTCTATGACAAAGAGAAAGACGACTGCTTAACCTTTTTCGAGGTTTGTTTTCCCTTAACAAATTTGAGATTTTTATGTGTGGTTTTGTTATTTCTATTGTTGTTCATTGTTTATGATTGATTTTTGAAGTTTGAATATTGGAGTTTTCCTAATTTTAGTTGAGTTTTGTAGCCCCTAGTACGGGTGGAATTGTGTCTAAAACTAATGTTGTACTATCTATTTAATTTTCCTATTAGTTTTTGTTGGTAATGATTATCATTGGTAGTTGGGTTTGTTGTGGCTAAACTTTGATTACCGGTGGTAATTGGGTAGGGATGCTAGAAGTTGTGAAGGAGGGTGGTAGGATTCTTGGAGGAGGATTTGATGGTGGAGTTTGGGTTGTCAGCCAACTGTTGTACAAGGGAGTTTCTTGCTTGCTAGGTGGGGTTTTAGGAAGGATTACAAAGAACATAATGAGAATGAAAATAAAAAATTGACAAGCCATTACAGACTTTTGTTAATGAGAATGAAAATAAAAAATTGACAGGCCATTACAATTAGCCAATACTCCCTGTTACTGCATAATTCAAAGCAAACTTAGGGGAATGGTTTCAAAGTTCAAACTCATGCTTAAGTAATATGTGGATTTCCATAGTTTGTGGGTAGGCATTAAAATTGTGATGTGTTAATTAGTAGTTTGATAATATATATATATATATATATTATATGTAAATGCATTACGCATGTTCTATGCAATGATTGAATGGGGAACCAAAATGCAATAGGATGCTATGTTTGGATGGCTTAGTTGAACCAAAATGCTAAGTCATGTTATTTTGTCTAATCTATTGTCGTAATTGAGATTTTGAAAATTGTTGATGCTAGATGTCTATAAAGGCTTGAAGGTGGTATAAAGTTCAAACTTTCTTTTTTGCTTCGTAAATGTTAAAATAAGTTTCTTTGAATAGATTAAAGTCTAAATCAAACCAAAGAAAAACACTAATCAAGAACCATAATGTATAAAATGGCATTGTTGGATTTTCCTTTGTGAAATTTTGCACTAAACTTTGTAATGGACTTCACAATGTTACAAATTTGAGTGCTACTAGTTCATTTATATATAATTCCCATTATCCAAAAAAAAAAAAACCATGGGCTATTTGACATGTACATGTGGTTTGAGTACTGTATTTTTGTAAAAAAGGACTAGCTAATACAAGCTTCTATTCTATGGTTTAGAAGCTCTCATATTGCTTTTATCCCTCAATAAGTTATGTTTGAAAACTGTATTCACCTTTGGCCTTGTTATATTTGTTCTTTTTTATCATATATGTCATATCATGTACTGTTTGCATCTATAAGATGTTTAATTTTTTTTTTATCATGATTATTTCAACATATAGGGAATGGGAGGATGGATGTAAGCAAGGGCAAGCAGGAAAATGAAAAGAAAACCAAGAACTAAAAATGAAGGAGAAGACAAAAATTATTTCAACTTTGCTGTGTGGAGTATATGGAAGAGCAGAAATTCATACGTCTTCAACAGGAAAAATCCAAATCCAAATCTGCCTATGGAGATCCACAACCAAACATTGGAGTTTATGGGAGAAACCTCCATCAGGGTGGAAGAAGTTGAGCACTAATGGATCGTCTATAGGCAGTATGGAGCAGGCTGGATGTGGAGGTGTAATTAGGGATGAGCATGGAAATTGGGTTGCGGGATTCACAAGACACGTTGGAGCAACTAACAGCTTTGCTGCTGAACTTTGGAGGCTTATGGATGGTCTTATGTTGTGTTGTAGCTTTAATATACCCTGCCTTATTGTTGAGTTAGAATAGGCGCTGATCTGATGGCTAGAATAGGTGTTGACCAAGAACTAGATTTTACTTTGTTTACAAGTCCACACGTGGACTTAGCTAAGGCTTTGGAGGATGACTGTAATGGTTTTCTATTTTTGGTGATTTTACTTGTACTAAGGGATGTTTGCATGCAGCTTTGTTCATCAAATAGTTTGACATTAGTGTGACACTGTTTTAAGTGCAAGTTGGTTGTATCTAAAATTGTGATGGTATAATAATTTGTGCCTGGATAGCTGAATGAATTGATTGATAAGTTATAAAATCTAGTTAATGAATCTACTTTTTCTAAATATATATTGTTTAGGGTTGTTTCTAAAAGATTTTGAAATCTTGGAATATTAGTTTAATGATCTAGGGGCATATGGTGGAAACATTTGGTGTCCTTCTGTCTGCTGGGTGTTGTTTGACATCTATTGCAGCAGTGCTTCCTTCATTGCTAAGCATGTTTTTTTTTTTTTTTTGAGCTATGATTGTAAGTGAAATATGTTGTTGTAGAATATATGTTGGAATTATACACAACCCATTTACAAAGCAGCTATCTATACAAAATTTTCTGTTAAAAAAAAAAAATTATATGAAATTTTGTCCGTATAAATAGTTATCATCTTTCTATTTTTTTAATTAAGTCTGTTGGATTGCTATAATTGACAACATAAAATCTCTTTGTTATCAAATTTTTTTTGCATATTACCAACAGTGAATTATGCTAGAAGTGGGAGATATTGCCTCAACTTCATTACATAATATGCAGTTATGCACATATGGATCTTAACATATAGAAATGTACATTTCCATTGCATTTAAAAATATTTGTCATTTCACATATGTCATTAGTGCTTAACTAGAAGCTACTCAAACATGCAAATATAGAACCTAACATGTTTGAGTAGCTTCATTAGTTACAAAAATTGTTAGATATTATATCCAACAAATTGTCCAATATGTTGTTGTCTACTAGCTGTCATTTGTATGTGCCATATATTGTCCATTAGCTGTGCAAAAAATTGTCCAAAAATATTGACTAGCTTGCCAAGTAAGACATGCTCTGCAAAAATATAATTCAAAAAGTCTCCAATATGGTACTTTTCAAGGATTATAAATATCATTAGGAGCTACTGAAACCTGCAAATATGCCACAAAATATAAATATATGTACGAAAATATATATATATATATATAGGCTCAAGTTGTAGCAAAAATCACGAGGAATATGCGTACCTGATTTGTCTCAACAATTTGTCCAACAACATAGTCTCGTCCAACCAAATGACTACAAAAGACAGATTCCTACATTTTACATTTTAACAAATTTACGTCAATGACATGTTTATCTTATTATTTCCTATGAAAAAGAAAACCAAACCTTACTGAAATTGTGGAACTTCTTAAATTATTATCTATCAAATGGCTAAGTTCTTCAAGAGAATTAATGTGAAACTTGTTTGAGACCAATGGACTTAAATTCCTCAATCTTTTCTGTTTGGAAAGGAAAAATGAACCATCAAAAGATGAGTTCCCTAGCAACCTCAGGGAAGTGTGCTTTTGTAAATGGGAGAAGTTGTTGGATTATCGTTTTGAAAATTGGCATTGGAAATATGAGTTTTGATTTTGTTACCATTAGCATGCATTCCATAAAAGCTATCAAGATAATCAAACCATTCTTGTGGTGATCAAAAGAATTGCCCCATCTACTGCTATTTACTAATTTGTGGCCCATCACATATTCCAACCACTCAGCCAAACAAAAAAAATGCAACAAGCAAAAAATTATAGGTGGGCAGTGGACTTTTCATAAGTCGGCATTTTGACAGCACTTCATTAAAAGGAAAATGTAGACGCGAACTAGGATTTAAGTAGTGTTACAAGTTGAAAAAAACAAGACACAATCCAAAACACAAGCGACTCCCAAACAATTTCAAAATTCAAATAAATCTAATTCCATTTACTTTGAAACTTGAAAACTCAAACCCAAAGATTCATACTTGAGTGAAATTATCCACCAACTATGAAACTTGTTCAACATTACTATGTTCTTCAAGAAAATTAATGTCAACTGAGGAATTAGCCTATAACATTTGCAAAGAATAATTGTCACAAAAACTTAAAATAAATTTATAGACATATAGATTCATATATTATAATGCAGTGTAGCATATCTTACTTTATTTAGGCATCCAAGTGATTGAACTTGTCTTGACTTACATGCCTTTTTTCTTTGAGATTTAGGATTTCTTTGCCGTTCTAACACACCTTTCAACCTTGATTTTGGACGTCCAACAGTAGGTTTTGTTTTAATCCCACGTATATCTTGAAAAGTTATTCCCTCATGGGATTGGCATCCATTATCACCTTGTAAAACACCTCAAGAACAACTTCATCATGGACCTCTGTCTGATCCTTCATGCTAAGAGAATAAGATTTTTTCCTCATTTCTTGCAAATCCTTCAATAATGTGTCAGAACATCTTTTGGCATAGTCATACATTATCTCAGACTCTGCTGCAAGTATGGAAACTTCATGAAAATTGTGACATAAATGAGAGTAACGCTTTCCCAATGACTCTTGAGCATTACCTTTAATATCAACACCATGATAGTTCTTGATAGAACCAACCTTTTCATCTTGTGTCCATCTTTTCAATATATAATGAGTTGGAAGTATCTTAATGTTTTTTTTGTCAAGAACCTTCAAAGCATGGACACAAAGAATTCCTACAAAGCTGAACTTCATGCAATTGCACTGAACATTAGTTGTTGAGATTTCATATTTAACCAGGTGCTCGAGTTTTTTGTCAATATTTAACTTTGTATTCAATGATAGTATTAGATTTACTGACTTTGAAAATTGTACAATCCCCCATCTTCATATATTCATCTTGAAAAATTTTGAACATTTTTGGGGTGTACAACTTTACAGCATGTCTCAATATCTCTACATCAAGTTGTAAAACTGGTGTTGTCTGCCTCATTTTGAACTCAGCTTGTAGTTCTTGACATCTCCTATCAGCCAAAACTCTAGAGTAATGTTCCAAAAAAGGCAAAAGATTATATTTCGATTTCAAGTATTTCTTCAACATATTGTTCATTGACTCACTACGTTGGGAGCTTTTCATATCAGCAGTAAACATATGTCGACCATATACCATGGTTCATTTTTCTTTTAGATCAAATATCCCACACAACCATTTATTATTAGTAAGATCATATTTCTCAAGCATATTATTCCATGCAACTAGCCATTCATCTTCATCTTCATAATCATACATACAATTGCCCAAATCAGTTACAAATTGCTTTGATGAATGAAATACATGACTTAGTTTCTTAGCAGCATTTTGATAAATATATCATACACATAAACGATGATTTGATTCAAAAAATACCTCTGCTATTGCCTTAGCCATTGCAGCAGACTGATCTGTAAGTATAGTTTTTGGCTGCTTCCCTGACATTGCACTCAAAAAAGTTTTAAACAACTACTTAAATGACTCTATGGTTTCATCATAAAGTAAAGTTACACCAAAGATGGTTTGTTTGTTTGTGATGATTAACCTCGATGAATGGAGCAAAGGGTCGATCATATTGATTTGTCCTATAAGTTGTATCAAAACATAAAACATCTCTAAAGTGGCCATAATCAACTATTGATCTAGCATCAGCCCAAAATATGTTCAATATTAGACCATCATCATCAACTTGTACTGAATAAAAGTAACATGGATCTTCTAATTGCATATTATGAAAGTATTCCATCACATCACGAGCATCACCTTTCTTCAAAGCCTTTGTCCTCTCATGATGTACATGATTTTTATAGTCATAATCCAAAAAACCAAGATTTTCATGACCACCAACTTGCATGCTCAATAAATCTATAGTTTGTTTTATTGATATTCTAGACTTCTTTGCATCATTTGCAATAGCTTTTTAAGCAGGTGCAATTTTTCTTTTTGATCTTAACATATATTTCATTGGTGAAGGAGCAAACTCATGATTATGTTGTTCATGAAAAGAAACAACTTCTAACATACCATTTTTTGAAGTTGACATGTCATTTGTGCTAAACAACCTACTCGTGAGATTGGGTAATGAAAATGTACCTGTTCTTGGCGTTTGTCAACACCTTGTTCACCCTCTTTTGAGCAACAAAATGTTCTCCTTATGACTTGTCCCATATTTCCTCTCTTTATAAATTGTTTCCATACACTAAAGCCAATTTGGTGGGCATAATCTTTGTAAAATTCATATGCATTATCATCACAATAAATTTCATGCCAATTTCTGGAGCGTCTATTGCAGTGCTTGATTTTTTTGGGCTTCCATGAGTAGGTACTACTTGAGCCTCCTTTTGAATAATAATAATAAAAAAAAGTAAGCAAATTAGGAAAATAAATTTGCATATGAAAAAAATAATAATAATAAAAACATGTAAATGAATTGATGTACATGTAAATAAAAACATGTTAATAAATTTGATATGGTTTTCTTTTCTATCAACCCCATATAAATTTTACTCAAAATTTGACAATGATGGTTGGGAAGAAATTATCATGTCCTACCTAAAAAAGTTTAATTTCCTTAGCAGATTAAGTAAAGGAAACAAATATTTCAACAAAGATACAAAACTAACATTTTCATATAGTTAACATAACTCCAAATAACAAAGAAGGCCTCAAATCTAAGCTGAAATCAGTACCTATTTTAGTAAGTATATACTTTTGTTTTCTAGATACCCAATTACAATAAAGAACAAAACTTAGATACACTTGGTTCAATGTTGTACCTCGTGTTCTCCAATTAAATTTAACTATGTATTTGCCACTAAATAGTTGAATTTAATTAGTGAACTGTTAAAAGTGCAGGCAACGTTCACAGCAGAGTTGCATAACCCAAGCCACAGAGGTAGCAAGTGGTGCAGCAGCTGCTGATGAGAGATGCACTAGCCAAGCCACAAGAGTAGCAGGCAGTGCAGCAGTTGCTGATGCAAAATGCACTGGTCAAGCCACAAGGGCAGCAAGCAGTGTAGCATTTGCTGATGAGGAGTGCATTGCTCAGACCACGAAGCTTGCATCAGATGCCTTGATTAGCATAGAAGTCTTGGAACTGATTGAGGCAGTGCCACATCATGAATTCTTCATCCAAGAGCATTGAAGAAGTTAGTTCCGTGAATAAAGGAGGTTGTTACTCAAAGACTGACACGAGTACAGTTTCTAGAAGTTTCAAACGACTTTTTTTTTTTTTTTTTTTG